>NW_019261395.1:0-1022 GCF_002742605.1 Olea europaea var. sylvestris | reverse complement strand
TGTTATATGTTTTGGAAGGCTTGATGATCACTTTGAATGTAGTTGCGCTTATGGTTCAGTAAGCAGTAATTCGGATAGAGTTGGTTGTGATTGTGTTGATTGTGGTATTTCGAGTAGTGGTATCGTAGAACCTGCCACTAGCTCAAGTGGAGCTAGTTTTGATCTTAATGATCGGGTGGATCATGGTGATTCGAGCAGGTTTGGTAACTCAGGTGGAGTTTGTTGTGAACGGGATGGTTCAAGCAGGATTGGGGCTCAAGATAGTTTTACTCTTTAATGCTCAGACTTTCGAAATAGTCAGAGTATCCGTATCGGACACGATATGACATGAGTAAGGGTATAGGATATGTGTTGGATCCTCCAAATTTTAACCAGACACTTCGTAGTTTTTCTTCTTCTTTCTTCTTTTTTTCCCTTTTCTTTACCTTTTCTTCTTTCCTGTTTTTGCTCTCTATATACCTAGCATCGCTGCCGGGAGGGTGGAGAAATGTGGCAGCACTGAGTTCCCTTCTTTTTCTTTCAATTTTTTTCTTTTTTTCCCTTCTTTTCCTCTCTGTAACGGTGGTTTTGGGTTTGGTTTTGTTTGTATCAAATGAAAATGGGTTTCTATAGTGTTATTTAATGCTTCATTAAGTCCAAATTATGGCAAAATCCTTCATTTTTTATTTTATTTTATATAATATTTACTAATTTTCATAATTGAAAAATAAACCCAAAAATTCTATTTTGTTCGTCTTAACCCCTTATTTAATACCCATTTTCTTCTTTGTGAATAATTGATATTAGTCTACTCAAGATGATACCTTGAATTAGTAAAAAATTGAAGTTTAAAAAACGTACTCACCTACCTGTATTCGAAATTTGGACTCTTTTTAGCTATACCCCCATATCCTACATTTTAAAAAATAAAAGATTCGACACTTAGATACATACCCGCACCATATACCTATATTGGAGTCCGAGCATCATAGGTTTTGCCGGTAAACAAGTTTTGGATTTTGTTCACATTTGCTGAGTATGCC
>NW_019261394.1:0-1022 GCF_002742605.1 Olea europaea var. sylvestris | reverse complement strand
TGTTCATTTTTGGCAAAATGCTAGTCTAATTCGATTGGAATCGAGCCAATGAAAAGTGGTTTTTGATTTCATGATAACTTCGAATTTGATCGTTTTCAAAAATTGCTAGTCTAATTCGATTGGAACCGAGCCAATGAAAAGTGGTTTTTGATTTCATGATAACTTCAGTTTGATCATTTTCGTCGAATTGTCAGTCTAATTCGATTGCAGTCAAGCCAATGAAAAGTGGTCTTTGATTTCATGATGACTTCGGGTTTGTTCATTTTCAGCTAATTGCTAGTCTAATTCGATTGGAATCGAGCTAATGAGAAGTGGCTTTAGATTTCATGATAACTTCGGGTTTGATCGTTTTTAGCGAATTGCTAGTCCCATTAGATTGTAATCGACCCCAATGAAAAGTGGTTTTTGATTTCATGACAACTTCAAGTTTGATCATTTGTGATGAATTGCAAGTCTTAGTCGATTGGAATCGATCTAATGAAAAGTTGTTTTGATTTCATGATAACTTCGAGTTTGTTCATTCTTGGTGAATTACTAGTCTTATTCAATTGGAATCGAGCCAACGAAAAGTGGTTTTTGATTTCATGATAACTTCAGGTTTGTTCATTTTTAGCAAAATGCTAGTCTAATTAGATTGAAATCGAGCCAATGAAAAGTTTTTTTTGATTTCATGATAATATCGCATTCGTTCGTCTTTGGCAAATTGCTAGTCTAATTCGATTGGAATCGAGCAAACGAAAAGTGGCTTTCAGTTTCATGATAACTTCGGGTTTGATCATTTTTTGCTAATAGCTAGTCTAATTCGATTGGAATTGAGCGAATGACAAGTGGTTTTGCTTTCATGATAACTTCGAGTTTGTTCGTTTTGGGCGAATTGATAGTCTAATTCGATTGGAATCGAGCCAATGAAAAGTGGTTTTTGATTTCATGATAACCTCAGGTTTGTTCATTTTTGGCGAAATGCTAGTCTAATTCGATTGGAATCGAGCCAATGAAAAGTGGTTTTTGATTTCATGAAAACT
>NW_019261393.1:0-1022 GCF_002742605.1 Olea europaea var. sylvestris | reverse complement strand
TAATGATATGAACTTAATTAAGAATCAAGAGACAAGTAGGTACAACACTTCAATAAGTCATAAAGAATACAACTATGAAAAACTTTAATGAGATATATGATTTTGCAAAGTTCGATTACTCAAAAAGTTTTTCGAGAAGTAAATAATTTGATCTTATAAAAATTGAAAAGAAGGTAGGAAAGATCAGTAAATAACTCTCTTAAATGCTCAAGAATTGTTATTATAAATGTGGAGGTGAAGAGGTATTTATAGCACCCAAACGGGCAAACTTCTGTCCATCCAGACAAGCCATCCGGACGTCCGGACTCAAGTGGATAGGGTAAAAACTAGCCGTTTGAGTTAGTCAAAATGATAAAATCAATTGATCATTGGGCCATCCGGACGTCCTATGGGTAGAAAAATCTACCCCTCCGGATTTTTCCTTCGTAAAAACTTTTCTATAGATACTTGAAGGACTTTCTCATTTACATGGTATAGATAAGTATTTTTGTAAACAAGATACCTATCTTTTGTAAATAATTTTTATACAAGCATTGTATATTGCGAAAGAGTGTCGTGCATAAAAATTGTTTGAGTTATAGTCGATGCGAAAGAATTGAAGAGTTCTACCTTTACATATAAGCACAAAAACAAATCTATATCTAATGTCTTCAATTTTCAAATGATCTTTGACGTGAATGCTTGATTTTCATCTTTCGTTTGTTGGTCTCCAATCTTATATTGATCATTTCCAAGGTTGTTTGTCTATGTGTATAAATCTAGATTTCGATTCTTGTATTTTCATTCTTCGTTAATTCCATAATAATCACTAACAATATTTAAATTCAATTTGTTAGAATTAAACGTAATTTGTTTGTGATAATCAAGACGACAAGTTAACCATTGGGTCAAGAATTTTTTCCTTTTTGATTATGACAAACAAGATGATTTGTAATACAAACATTAAACAAATTGAATAAGCAAAAAGTAATAAGAAATGTAAGTTTTGAATTTTACAAGTAATGTGCCCCTTATAGATTTTA
>NW_019261392.1:0-1022 GCF_002742605.1 Olea europaea var. sylvestris | reverse complement strand
TTCCGACACCGTCGCGAAAAATGACGAAATTTCCCATGGCGCGATTTTTATTTCCGATCAATCCGTCAAATTTTAGCCCATTCGGACACCGTCGAGAAAAATGACGAAATTGCCCCTGACGCGATTTTTGATTCCGATCAATCAGTCAAATTTTTGCCGATTCCGACACCGTCGCGAAAAATGACGAAATTGCCCCCGGCGCTACTTTTGTTTCTGATCAATCAGTCAAATTTTAGCCGATTCCGACACCGTCACGAAAAATGGCGAAATTGCCCCCGGCGCGATTTTTGTTTCCGATCAATCTGTTAAATATTAGCGGATTCCGATACCGTCGCGAAAAATAACGAAATTGCCCCCGGCGAGATTTTTGTTTCGGATCAGTCGGTCAAATTTTATCCGATTCCGACACCGTCGCGAAAAATGACGAAATTTTCACCGGCTCGATTTTTATTTCCGATCGATCAGTCAAATTTTAGCCCATTCCGACACCGTCGCGAAAAATGACGAAATTGCCCCCGGCGCGATTTTTGTTTCCGATCAATCTGTTAAATATTAGCGGATTCCGATACCGTCGCGAAAAATGACGAAATTGCCCCCGACGCGATTTTTGTTTCCGATCAATCTGTTAAATATTCGCGGATTCCGACACCGTCGCGAAAAATGACGAAATTGCCCCCGGTGCGATTTTTATTTTCGGATCAATCGGTCAAATTTATCCGATTCCGACACCGTCGCGAAAAATGACGAAATTTCCCATGACGCGATTTTTATTTCCGTTCAATCCGTCAAATTTTAGCCCATTCCGACACCGTCGAGAAAAATGACAAAATTGCCCCCGGCGCGATTTTTGATTCCGATCAATCAGTCAAATTTTTGCCGATTCCGACACCGTCGCGAAAAATGACGAAATTGCCCCCGGCGCTTCTTTTGTTACCGATAAATCAGTCAAATTTTAGCCGATTCCGACACCGTCGCGAAAAATGACGAAATTGCCCTTGGCGCGATTTTTGTTTCCGATCAAT
>NW_019261391.1:0-1022 GCF_002742605.1 Olea europaea var. sylvestris | reverse complement strand
AGTAAATAAATTAAAGCGGTAAAAACACACCAAACATGTTGACGGAGAAATCCAATATGGGAAAAAACTCCGGGCACAAGCCAGTAGAGATCCACTATGTAGAAACCAACTTACAGCACGTCAGACTCAATTGACCCTCTCAATTTTTCTGACCTCCTTGATGTATGAAATCAAGACCCTCCTGGATTTGCAGCTCCGTGCTAAATCCCAGCCTTGTACAATTTCTACCTCCCGTGAATCACCACGCACTCCAGCTCTTCAAGCAAGTCCTTCCCGGATCTTCAAACTGATGATCTTCTGGAAGTTTAATTGGAGTTGAGAAACAGGTGTTTTGGTGTTTGTGTATTCGATGTTTTTACTAAACAAGCCATGGATTTGGATGAACACTATGAAAGGTTTTTGGCTTGTGATCCTTGGAGAAGAAGGATTTTGATTTTAGGTTGCCAAGGATTTGAAAGAAAATAATCAAAGTGATTTCAATGTGTATATTCGGGTTAATGAACACGAATTGGACGTTTGGTATTTATAGAGGTCGACACATGGTAATGTGGAGCGTCAAATAGTCGCGAGCGTTTAAAATTAGGTTTGGCTAGATAACATGGTTGCTCGAGCGAGGTCTTAGCGAGCCTCGAGCGACGTGTCTTTCGCTTGAGCGACGGTCTAGCGTCTGTCCAGCGAAATTGTTTCTACAATTGTGGCTCGAGCGAGGTCATGGCGTGACTCTAGCGAAATCACCGCGCCGTTTGCATCTTCGAGGCATCCCACACAACCCTAGACCAAGCCTACAAACTTTGGTTAATTGCAACTCTAGTCCCTGAACTATTGGACGTTGACAATTTGGTCCTTGACCTTACAATTTTGACAATTTGATCCTTGACTTTACAATTTTGACATTTTGATCCTTGGTCACAGATTTGCCAATTACATATATTCCTAAGAGTGTCTTGAGATAAGATAAAATTTTTAACAAATATCATTTATATGTTGAGATATAAAATTTCAACAAGTTAAAAAATTGAGCC
>NW_019261390.1:0-1022 GCF_002742605.1 Olea europaea var. sylvestris | reverse complement strand
CCACTGTCTTCTTTGTAATAGATGGTCCTACTAGTTACAATGTGCTACTAGGAAGAGATTGGATACACGGAAGTCGCTGTATAACCTCATCGCTCCATCAATGCTTGATCTTTTGGAATAACAAAGGCGAAGCAGAGGTGGTACAGGCCAATCATAGGCCTTTTGTCGCAGAAGCAAACTCTGTGGAAAAGTTCATGTATGAAGGAAACTATGGACTTGTCAGGGTAGTACAAGATGGGGAAGAAACTCAAGTTGTCGCGCAAAGCGAAGAGCCATTTTCAGTGGACGCACTCACTGAAATGTTCAGACAGATGAGGCCAAATATAGTGGCCCTGGAAGAGCTAGTAATTGGCAAAAGAATAATCAAGGAGTCTTGAATGGATTCTAAGTTACGAAAGCAAATGGCCGACATCCAGGCCTTCAACGCCAGACTAATGGCTTTCAATAAGGAATGCAATGACAAGGCGCAAGAAGAGACAACCCTGAAAGCACTGAAGGACAAATTAGCAGTATTCGAGTTAGAACAAAGCATTGGCCAAGAAGTCAACAAGGTGGACTGTTTAGAAGAAGAAGTACTTACAAGGGAATTGGACGACGAAGTGATGCGGATCATCAAACCTGGATACGCTCAAGCACAAGATCCTCTGATCAAAGTAAATATTGGCAATGAAGGAGAAGATCGTCCAACATTCATCAGCCAGATACTCGATCAAGAGGTTAGTAATAAATTAATCGCTTTGCTAAAGGAGTATAAAGATTGTTTTGCTTGGGAATATGAACAAATGCCTGGTTTAGATAGAGACTTGGTGGAACATAGGTTACCAACTAAGCCTAATTTTAAACCTCATAGGCAGCCTTCTAGACGTTTTACTCCCAATGCACTCCCTGAAATCAAGAAAGAGAGAGATATTATTGAAAGCAGGTTTTATTAGAACAGCCAGATATGTCGAATGGTTGTCCAATATCGTGCCAGTATTAAAAAAGAATGGTAAACTAAAGGTGTGTATAGACTTTAGGAATTT
>NW_019261389.1:0-1022 GCF_002742605.1 Olea europaea var. sylvestris | reverse complement strand
CCGTGAAACCAATCTTGTTCTACGTGGATTTTCAGATGCAGACTGGGGTGGTAATCTTGATGATCGTAAGTCCACTTTCTGGGTAATAATCCCATCAGTTGGAGCACTAGGAAGCAAAAGGCGGTAGCTTGATCTTCCACTGAAGCTGAATATCGGGCCCTTGCCACTGCCACCTCGGACATTGCCTGGATTCAATCCCGTCTTGATGAACTTGGTGTTAAGCTCCATGCTCCTCTACGGCTCCTTTGTGATAATGTTGGAGCCACTCAACTTAGCCTTAATCCTGTTTTGCACTCAAGGATGAAACATATAGCAATTGACCTCCATTTTGTTCGTAACTTTGTTCACCATGGTTGTCTTCAAGTTGCACATGTTCACACAGATGATCAGCTAGCAGATTTACTGACCAAGCCTCTCAGTCGATCTCGCTTCAATTTCCTACGAAGCAGAATCAATGTCGCTGATGATACATTGATTTTGAGGGGTCGTATAAGGGAACCGCATGATTAGGGGATTCAGCAATAATAACTCTGTCAATCACATCTACTATGTACAACAAATTGAACTAATTGTGTATTCCTTCTTTAGCTCACTGTGTACTATATAAAGACAAGCACACTGGATTGATATGCAAGCATTTTCACCAGATTTGTGTAAACATTATAAATATTCCTCAAACCTTGAATCATATAATGTCATCCCCATGCATATAGAAGCCACTGAAGCTCATAAAAACATTGGCTGGAGGTATATTTGGCATGAACTTGTAGTCCTACCTTGAGGAGCGTGCGGTATGTCCTTGGGTCTATTTATATGCCAATGTTTCTTTTCCTAATGTTTGGCTTATGTTTGCTTTATAATCTTATTCACTTCGTCACATTTTGGCTCTGTAGTTTGCATTTTGGATAACAACTGTAAGAATTATTGTTGGTGCAGTAGTTGTATTTTTTATATTGTATTCATAACTCAGGAAAAGGAAAATACTATAAACACGAGAGAACGAGTAAGCTAGACCTTCTTCT
>NW_019261388.1:0-1022 GCF_002742605.1 Olea europaea var. sylvestris | reverse complement strand
ACCAGTCAAATTTTAGCCCATTCCGACAACGTCGCGAAAAATGACGGAGTTGCCCCTGCGCAATTTTTGTTTCCAATCAACCTACCAAATTTTAGCCCATTCCGACACCGTCCCGAAAAATGACGAAATTTCTCCCGACGCGATTTTTGTTTCCAATCAACCTGCCAAATTTCAGCCCAATCCGATACCGTCGCGAAAAATGACGAAATTGCCCCTAGCGCGATTTTTGTTTCCGATCAACCTGTCAAATTTTAGCCCATTTCGACACCATCGCGAAAAATGACGAAATTACCCCCGCGCGATTTTTGATTCCGATCAACCTGTCAAATTTTAGCCCATGCCGACATCGTCCCGAAAAATGACGAAATTGCCCCCGACGCGATTTTTGTTTCCAATCAACTTGCCAAATTTCAGCCCATTCCGACACCGTCGCGAAAAATGACGAAATTGCCCCCGGCGCAATTTTTGTTTCCAGTCAACCCGCCAAATTTTAGCCCATTCCGAAACCGTCACGAAAAATGACGAAATTGCCCTTAGCGCGGTTTTTTGTTCTCGATCAACCTGTCAAATTTTAGCTCATTCTGACACCGTCGCGAAAAATGACTAAGTTGCCCCAGCACGATTTTTTTATCCAATCGACCTGCCAAATTTCAGCCCATTTCGAAACTAACACGAAAAATGACGAAATTGCCCTTAGCGCGATTTTTTGTTCCCGTTCAACCTGTCAAAGTTTAGCCCATTCCGACACCGTCGCGAAAAATGACGAAGTAGCCCCTGCGCGATTTTTGTTTCCAATCAACCTGCCAAATTTCAGTCCATTCCGACACCGTCGCGAAAAATGACGAAATTGCCCACGGCGCAATTTTTGTTTCTGATCAACTCGCCAGATTTCAGCCCATTCCGACACCATCGTTAAAAATGACGAAATTTTCCCCGGCGCGATTTTTGTTTCCAATCAACTTGCCAAATCTCAGTCCATTCCGAAACGTTCGCGAAAAATGACAACATTGCCCCGGGCGCGA
>NW_019261387.1:0-1022 GCF_002742605.1 Olea europaea var. sylvestris | reverse complement strand
TCCCAATCATCAAATGTATAATCTCTCACGAGCATGTAACTATAATCGAAATTGCCTAGTGCTTGTTTTCGACATTTCAAAAATTGTCTAAACAAATGAAATTTCAACATTGAGGTATCGGTACACAAATACAAACATTGTCCTATATAGTGCATTATTTGACAAATTTCACACATGTTGGACTTACAAGCATATGTTCATAGTCAATGTAGAGATTAGATGTTGCAAAAACAGTTACTTTACCAAGATCGAAATAATGCAACTATAGCTAAAAAGTACAATGAGAGAATACCAATAAAAGATAGACTAACAATAACAGGGTTAGTCAAAATATACAAAAATAAAAGCAATTAAAAAGATAAAAAGAAATTGTCAAAATAAAATTAACTAAAGTGATAATCAAAGTGAAAATAATCTAGGGCAACGATGATAAAACTTGTTTTTCTGAGAATGTGCAAATCACAAAGTGCACAGGTCACGTTAAGTAATAAAGTAGACATTTTAAACCCGAGTTGTTGATCCCTCAAGAAATATATACTTTCGATTACACAACTTTAATTAATTTACTTATAACAATAAAATGAAACACGCATTATTAAAATTATGATTTGAAAATAAGGAAAAATAAACTAAAATTCTACAAATTAAGAAAACATAAAACTTGAAATTTTCAGAGGAAAATGTAGTTAGAATTCATAATTTCGCTTAACCGTAGCCTAATTAATTTCTCCATGAGCTAATTAATAAATTACTTATTTACGATGTTAGACTCGACTTTTTAAGTTTAGCTAATCACCTTTCTCGAGCTAATCTAACCCTAATTGAATGGTTAAATCTACTATATCTCTACATCGAATAACCGCACTAAATCTTTGTGAAAATAACTTGATAGGTCACCTAGAGTTAGAATATATATCTATACCCTACAAGAACCTAGGATTTCTACTATTTAACCTAAAATGTACAACTTTCTCTAGAACGATGTACAAATCACTAAAAATAATTATTCATTGGTCACATAA
>NW_019261386.1:0-1022 GCF_002742605.1 Olea europaea var. sylvestris | reverse complement strand
CGCGATTTTTGTTTCCCATCAATCAGTCAAATTTTAGCCGATTCCAAAACCGTCGCGAAAAATGACGAAATCGACCCCGGCGCTATTTTTTTCCTATCAATCGGTCAAATTTGAGCCCATTTCGACACCGTCGTGAAAAATGACGAAATCGCCCCCGAAGCGATTTTTTTCCCATCAATCAGTCAAATTTTAGTCGATTCCGACACCGTTGCGAAAATTGACGAAATCGCTCCCGACGCGATTTTTGTTTCCCATCAATCAGTCAAATTTTAGACGATTCCAAAACCGTCGCGAAAAATGACGAAATTGCCCCCGGCGCGATTTTTGTTTCCCATCAATCAGTCAAATTTTAGACGATTCCAAAACCGTCGCGAAAAATGACGAAATCGACCCCGACGCGATTTTTTTCAGATGAATCGGTCAAATTTCAGCCCATTTCGACACCGCCGCGAAAAATGACGAAATCGCCCACGGCGCGATATTTTTTCCCGTCAATCAGTCAAATTTTAGCCGATTCCGACACCGTCGCGAAAAATGACGAAATTGTTCCCGGCGCGATTTTTGTTTCCCATCAATAAGTCAAGTTTTAGCCGATTTCGACACCGTCGCGAAAAATGACGAAATTGTTCCCGGCGCGATTTTTGTTTCCCATCAATAAGTCAAGTTTTAGCCGATTTCGACACCGTCGCGAAAAATGAAGATATTTCCCGCGGCGCGATTTTTGTTTCCCATCAATCAGTCAAGTTTTAGCCGATTACGACACCGTCTCGAAAAATGACGAAATTGCCCCTGCGCGATTTTTGTTTCCCATCAATCAGCCAAATTTTAGCCGATTTCGACATTGTCGCGAAAAATGACGAAATTGCCCCCGGACCGATTTTTGTTTCCGATCAATCGGTCAAATTTGAGCCCATTTCGACACCGTCGTGAAAAATGACTAAATCGCCCCCGGCGCGATTTTTGTTTCCCATCAATCTGTCAAATTTTAGTCGATTCCGACACCGTCGCGAAAAATGACGAAA
>NW_019261385.1:987-25210 GCF_002742605.1 Olea europaea var. sylvestris | reverse complement strand
ACGGTGTCCGTTTCGGGCCCATAAGTACTTTTCGAAAATGTAGCGACCCTTTTGGATTGAACTCACAACTTCGTCGTGATGTTTGAGGGATTTTAACCATTTTTTGAGGAATGTGCAACTACATATTCGGACTAACGACGTTCGAAGAATTGAGCATAACTTTTGCAGACAGTGTCCGTTTTTGGGACCATAAGTACTTTTCGGAAATGTAGCGACCGTTTTGGGTTTAGCTCACTATTTCATAATGACGTATTAGGGTTTTCTTCCTTTTTTGGAAGAACGACCACTCGCATATTTTGAACGCTTGGGGTGTCGACCTTCGAAGAAATTAGCGTAACTTTTGCAAACGGTGTCCGTTTTGGGCCCATAAGTACTTTTCGGAAATGTAGCGACCCTTTTTGATTGAACTCACAACTTCGTCGTTACGTATGAGGGATTTTGACCATTTTTTGAGGAACGTGCACCTGCATATTCGAACTCACGACGTTCGAAGAATTGAGCATAACGTTTGCAGAGAGTGTCCGTTTTTGGGACCATAAGTACTTTTCAGAAATGTAGCGGCCGTTTTGGGTTTAGCTCACGATTTCGTAATGACGTATTAGCGTTCTCATCCTTTTTTTGAAAAATGACCACTCGTATATTGGGAACGCTTGGATTGTCGACCTTCGAAGAAATGAGCGTAACTTTTGCAGACGGGGTCCGTTTTGGGCCCATAAGTACTTTTCGGACATGTAGCGACCCTTTTGGATTGAACTCACAACTTCGTCCTGACGTATGAGGGATTTGACCATTTTTTGAAGAACGTTCAGCTGCATATTCGGACTGATGACGTTCGAAGAATTGAGCATAACTTTTGCAGACAGTGTCCGTTTTTGGGACCATAAGTACTTTTCAAAAATGTAGCGACCGTTTTGGGTTTAGCTCATGATTTTTTAATGATGTATTTAGGCTTATCATCCCTTTTTTGAAGAACGACCACTCTCATATTGGGAACGCTTGGATTGTCGACCTTCGAAGAAATGAGCGTAACTTTTGCAGACGATGTCCGTTTCGGGCCTATAAGTACTTTTCGGAAATGTAGCGACCATTTTGGATTCAACTCACAACATCGTTGTGACGTATGAGGGATTTTGACCATTTTTTGAGGAACGTGCACCGGCATATTCGGACTGACGACGTTCGAAGAATTGAGCATAACTTTTGCAGACAGTGTCCGTTTTTGGGACCGTAAGTACTTTTTGAAAGAGTAGCGACCCTTTTGGGTTTAGCTCATGATTTCGTAATAACGTATTAGGGTTCTCATCCTTTTTTTGAAAAACGACCACTCGTATATTGGGAACGCTTGGATTGTCGACCTTTGAAGAAATGACCGTAAATTTTGCAGACGGTGTCCGTTTCGGGCCCATAAGTACTTTTCGGAAATGTAGCGACCATTTTGGATTCAACTCACAACATCGTTGTGACGTATGAGGGATTTTGACCATTTTTTGAGGAACGTGCACCGGCATATTCGGACTGACGACGTTCGAAGAATTGAGCATAACTTCTGCAGACAGTGTCCGTTTTTGGGACCATAAGTACTTTTTGGAAGTGTAGCGACCGTTTTTGGTTTAGCTCACGATTTCGTAATGCCGTATTAGGGTTTTCTTCCATTTTTTGAAGAACGACCACTCGCATATTTTGAACGCTTGGAGTGTCGACCTTCGAGGAAATTAGCGTAACTTTTGCAAACGTTGTCCGTTTTGGGCCCATAAGTACTTTTCGGAAATGTAGCGACCCTTTTAGATTGAACTCACAACTTCGTCGTTACGTATGAGGGATTTTGACCATTTTTTGAGGAACGTGCACCTGCATATTCGGACTCACGACGTTCGAAGAATTGAGCATAACTTTTGCAGAGAGTGTCCGTTTTTGGGACCATAATACTTTTCGGAAATGTAGCGACCGTTTTGGGTTTAGCTCACGATTTCGTAATGACGTATTAGGGTTCTCATCCTTTTTTTGAAGAACGACCACTGGCATATTGGGAACACTTGGATTGTCGACCTTCGAAGAAATGAGCGCAGCTTTTGCAGACGGGGTCCGTTTTGGGCCCATAAGTACTTTTCGGACATGTAGCGACCCGTTTGGATTGAACTCACAACTTCGTCCTGACGTATGAGGGATTTGACCATTTTTTGAAGAACGTTCACCTGCATATTCGGACTGATGACGTTCGAAGAATTGAGCATAACTTTTACAGACAGTGTCCGTTTTTGGGACCATAAGTACTTTTCGGAAATATAGCGTCCGTTTTGGGTTTAGCTCACGATTTTTTAATGACGTATTTAGGGTTATCATCCCTTTTTTGAAGAACGACCACTCGCATATTGGGAATGCTTGGATTGTCGACCTTCGAAGAAATGAGCGTAACTTTTGCAGACGGTGTCCGTTTCGGGCCCATAAGTATTTTTCGGAATTGTAACGACCATTTTGGATTCAACTCACAACTTCCTCGTGACGTATGAGGGATTTTGACCATTTTTTGAGGAACTTGCACCTGCATATTCGGACTGACGACGTTCGAAGAATTGAGCATAACATTTGCAGACAGTGTCCGTTTTTGGGACCATAAGTACTTTTCGAAAATGTAGCGACCGTTTTGGGTTTAGCTCACTATTTCATAATGACGTATTAGGGTTTTCTTCCCTTTTTTGAAGAATGACCACTCGCATATTTTGAACGCTTGGAGTGTCGACCTTTGAGGAAATTAGCGTAACTTTTGCAAACGGTGTCCGTTTTGGGCCCATAAGTACTTTTCGGAAATGTAGCGACCCTTTTAGATTTAACTCACAACTTCGTCGTTACGTATGAGGGATTTTGACCATTTTTTGAGGAATGTGCACCTGCATATTCGGACTCACGACGTAACTTTTGCAGAGAGTGTCCATTTTTGGGACCATAAGTACTTTTCGGAAATGTAGCGACCGTTTTGGGTTTAGCTCACGATTTCGTAATGACGTATTAGGGTTCTCATCCTTTTTTTGAAGAATGACCACTGGCATATTGGGAACGCTTGGATTGTCGACCTTCGAAGAAATGAGCGTAGCTTTTGAAGACGGGGTCCATTTTGGGCTCATAAGTACTTTTCGGACATGTGGCGACCCTTTTGGATTGAACTCACAACTTTGTCCTGATGTATGAGGGATTTGGCCATTTTTTGAAGAACGTTCACCTGGATATTCGGACTGATGACGTTCGAAGAATTGAGAATAACTTCTACAGACAGTGTCCGTTTTTGGGACCATAAGTACTTTTCAGAAATGTAGCAACCGTTTTGGGTTTGGCTCACGATTTCGTAATGACATATTAGGGTTCTCATCCCTTTTTTGAAGAACGACCACTCGCATATTGGGAATGCTTGGATTCTCGACCTTCGAAGAAATGAGCGTAACTTTTGCAGACGGGGTCCGTTTTGGGCCCATAAGTACTTTTCGGACATGTAGCGACCCTTTTGGATTGAACTCCCAACTTCGTCGTGACGTATGAGGGATTTGACCATTTTTTGAAGAACGTGCACCTGCATATTCGGACTGACGATGTTCGAAGAATTGAGCATAACTTTTGCAGACAGTGTCCGTTTTTGGGACCATAAGTACTTTTAGGAAATGTAGCGACCGTTTTGGGGTTAGCTCACAATTTCGTAATGACGTATTAGGGTTTTCATCCCTTTTTTGAAGAACGACAACTAGCATATTGGGAACGCTTGGATTGTCGACCTTCGAAGAAATGAGCGTGACTTTTGCAGACGGTGTCCGTTTCGGGCCCATAAGTACTTTTCGGAATTGCAGCGACCCTTTTGGATTGAACCCCCAACTTCGTCGTGACGTATGAGGGATTTTGATCATTTTTTGAGGAACGTGCACCTACATATTCGGACTGACGACGTTCGAAGAATTAAGCATAACTTTTGCAGACAGTGTCCGTTTTTGGGACCATAAGTACTTTTCGGAAATGTAGCGGCCGTTTTGGGTTTAGCTCACGATTTCGTAATGACGTATTAGGGTTCTCATCCCTTTTTTGAAGAACGACCACTCGCATATTGGGAACGCTTGGATTGTCGACCTTCGAAGAAATGAGCGTAGCTTTTGCAGACGGGGTCCGTTTTGGGCCCATAAGTACTTTTCGGAATTGTAGCGACCCATTTGGATTGAACTCACAACTTCGTCTTGACGTATGAGGGATTTGACCATTTTTTGAAGAATGTGCACCTGCATATTCGGACTGATGACGTTCGAAGAATTGAGCATAACTTTTGCAGACAGTGTCCGTTTTTGGGACCATAAGTACTTTCAAAAATGTAGCGACCGTTTTGGGTTTAGCTCACGATTTCGTAATGACGTATTAGGGTTCTCATCCCTTTTTTGAAGAATGATCACTCGCATATTGGGAACGCTTGGATTGTCGACCTTCGAAGAAATGAGCGTAACTTCTGCAGACGGTGTCCGTTTCGGGCCCATAAGTACTTTTCGGAAATGTAGTGACCCTTTTGGATTGAACTCACCACTTCGTCGTGACGTATGAGGGATTTTGACCATCTTTTGTGGAACGTACACCTGCATATTCGGACTGACGACGTTCGAAGAATTGAGCATAACTTCTGCAGACAATGTCCGTTTTTGGGACCATAAGTACATTTCGGAAGTCTAGCGACCGTTTTGGGTTTAGCTCACGATTTCGTAATGACGTATTAGGGTTCTCATCCGTTTTTTGAAGAACGATCACTCGCATATTGGGAACGCTTGGATTGTCGACCTTCGAAGAAATGAGCGTAACTTCTGCAGACGGTGTCCGTTTCGGGCCCATAAGTACTTTTCGGAAATGTAGCGACCCTTTTGGATTGAACTCACCACTTCGTCGTGACGTATGAGGGATTTTGACCTTTTTTGTGAAACGTACACCTGCATATTCAGACTGACGATGTTCGAAGAATTGAGCATAACTTCTGCAAACAGTGTCCGTTTTCAGGACCATAAGTACTTTTCGGAAGTCTAGCGACCGTTTTGGGTTTAGCTCACGATTTCGTAATGACGTATTAGGGTTCTCATCCTTTTTTTGAAGAACGACCACTCGCATATTGGGAACGCTTGGATTCTCGACCTTCGAAGAAATGAGCATAACTTTTGCAGACGGGGTCCGTTTTGGGCCCATAAGTACTTTTAGGACATGTCGCGACCCTTTTGGATTGAACTCACAACTTCGTCGTGACGTATGAGGGATTTTGACCATTTTTTGAGGAACGTGCACCTGCATATTCGGACTGACGACGTTCGAAGAATTGAGCATAACTTTTGCCGACAGTGTCCGTTTCTGGGACCGTAAGTACTTTTCAAAAATGCAGCGACCGTTTTGGGTTTAGCTCACGATTTCGTAATGAAGTATTAGGGTTCTCATCCGTTTTTTGAAGAATGACCACTCGCATATTGGGAACGCTTGGATTGTCGACCTTCGAAGAAATGAGCGTAACTTTTGCAGACGGGGTCCGTTTTGGGCCCATAAGTACTTTTCGGAAATGTAGCGACCCTTTTGGATTGAACTCACAACTTCGTCGTGACGTATGAGGGATTTAGACCATTTTTTGAGGAACGTGCACCTACATATTCGGACTGACGGCGTTCGAAGAATTGGGCATAACTTTTGCAGACAGTGTCCGTTTCTGGGACCATAAGTACTTTTCGAAAATGTAGCGGTCGTTTTGGGTTTAGCTCACTATTTCATAATGACGTATTAGGGTTTTCTTCCTTTTTTTGAAGAACGACCACTGGCATATTGGGAACGCTTGGATTGTCGACCTTCGAAGAAATGAGCGTAACTTTTGCACAGGGGGTCCGTTTTGGGCCCATAAGTACTTTTCGGACATGTAGCGACCCTTTTGGATTGAACTCACAACTTCGTCGTGACGTATGAGGGATTTGACCATTTCTTGAAGAACGTGTACCTGCATATTCGGACTGACGATGTTCGAAGAATTTAGCATAACTTTTGCAGACAGTGTCCGTTTTTGGGACCATAAGTACTTTTCGCAATTGTAGCGACCGTTTTGGGTTTAGCTAACGATTTCGTAATGACGTATTAGGGTTCTCATCCCTTTTTTGAAGAATGACCACTCGTATATTGGGAATGCTTGGATTCTCGACCTTCGAAGAAATGAGTGTAACTTTTACAGACGGGGTCCGTTTTGGGCCCATAAGTACTTTTAGGACATGTAGCGACCCTTTTGGATTGAACTCACAACTTCATCGTGACGTATGAGGGATTTGACCATTTTCTGAAGAACTTGCACCTGCATATTCGGACTGACGACTTTCGAAGAATTGAGCATAACTTTTGCCGAAAGTATCCGTTTCTGGGACCGTAAGTACTTTTCGAAAATGTAGCGACCGTTTTGGGTTTAGCTCACGATTTCGTAATGACGTATTAGGGTTCTCATCCCTTTTTTGAAGAATGACCACTCGTATATTGGGAACGCTTGGATTGTCGACCTTCGAAGAAATGAGCGTAACTTTTGCAGACGATGTCCGTTTCGGGCCCATAAGTACTTTTCGGAAATGTAGCGACCGTTTTGGGTTTAGCTCACGATTTCGTAATGACGTATTAGGGTTCTCATCCCTTTTTTGAAGAATGACCACTCGTATATTGGGAACGCTTGGATTGTCGACCTTCGAAGAAATGAGCGTAACTTTTGCAGACGGGGTCCGTTTTGGGCCCATAAGTACTTTTCGGACATGTAGCGACCCTTTTGGATTGAACTCACAACTTCGTCGTTACGTATGCGGGATTTTGACCATTTTTTGAGGAACGTGCACCTGCATATTCGAACTCACGACGTTCGAAGAATTGAGCATAACTTTTGCAGAGAGTGTCCATTTTTGGTACCATAAGTACTTTTCGGAAATGTACCGGCCGTTTTGGGTTTAGCTCACGATTTTGTAATGACATATTAAGGTTCTCATCCTTCTTTTGAAGATCGACCACAGGCATATTGGGAACGCTTGGATTGTCGACCTTCGAAGAAATGAGCGTAGCTTTTGCAGACGGGGTCCGTTTTGGTCCCATAAGTACTTTTCGGACATGTAGCGACCCTTTTGGATTGAACTCACAACTTCGTCCTGATGTATGAGGGATTTGACCATTTTTTGAAGAACGTTCACCTGCATATTCGGACTGATGACGTTCGAAGAATTGAGCATAACTTTTGCAGACAGTGTCCATTTTTGGGACCATAAGTACTTTTCGAAAATGTAGCGACCATTTTGGGTTTAGCTCACGATTTTTTAATGACGTATTTAGGGTTATCATCCCTTTTTTGAAGAATGACCACTCGCATATTAGGAACGCTTGGATTTTCGACCTTCGAAGAAATGAGCGTAACTTTTGCAGACGGTGTCCGTTTCGGGCCCATAAGTATTTTTCGGAATTGTAGCGACCCTTTTAGATTGAACTCACAACTTCGTCGTTACGTATGAGTGATTTTGTCCATTCTTTGAGGAACGTGCACCTGCATATTCGAACTCATGACGTTCGAAGAATTGAGCATAACTTTTGCAGAGAATGTCCGTTTTTGGGACCATAAGTAGTTTTCGGAAATGTAGCGGCCGTTTTGGGCTTAGCTCACGATTTCGTAATGACGTATTAGGGTTCTCATCCTTTTTTTGAAGAACGACCACTGGCATATTGGGAACGCTTGGATTGTCGACCTTCGAAGAAATGAGCGTAACTTTTGCACATGGGGTCCGTTTTGGGCCCATAAGTACTTTTCGGACATGTAGCGACCCTTTTGAATTGAACTCACAACTTCGTCGTGACGTATGAGGGATTTGACCATTTCTTGAAGAACGTGCACCTGCATATTCGGACTGACGATGTTCGAAGAATTTAGCATAACTTTTGCAGACAGTGTCCGTTTTTGGGACCATAAGTACTTTTCGGACATGTAGCGACCCTTTTGGATTGAACTCACAACTTCATCGTGACGTATGAGGGATTTGACCATTTTTTGAAGCACGTGCACCTGCATATTCGAACTCACGACGTTCGAAGAATTGAGCATAACTTTTGCAGAGAGTGTCCATTTTTGGGACCATAAGTACTTTTCGAAAATGTAGCGGCCGTTTTGGGTTTAGCTCACGATTTTGTAATGACATATTAGGGTTCTCATCCTTTTTTTGAAGATCGACCACAGGCATATTGGGAACGCTTGGATTGTCGACCTTCGAATGAATGAGCGTAGCTTTTGCAGACGGGGTCCGTTTTGGTCCCATAAGTACTTTTCGGACATGTAGCGACCCTTTTGGATTGAACTCACAACTTCGTCCTGACGTATGAGGGATTTGACCATTTTTTGAAGAACGTTCACCTGCATATTCGGACTGATGACGTTCGAAGAATTGAGCCTAACTTTTGCAGACAGTGTCCATTTTTGGGACCATAAGTACTTTTAGGAAATGTAGCGACCATTTTGGGTTTAGCTCACGATTTTTTAATGACGTATTTAGGGTTATCATCCCTTTTTTGAAGAACGACCACTCGCATATTAGGAACGCTTGGATTGTCGACCTTCGAAGAAATGAGCGTAACTTTTGCAGACGGTGTCCGTTTCGGGCCCATAAGTATTTTTCAGAATTGTAGCGACCCTTTTAGATTGAACTCACAACTTCGTCGTTACGTATGAGGGATTTTGTCCATTCTTTGAGGAATGTGCACCTGCATATTCGAACTCATGACGTTCGAAGAATTGAGCATAACTTTTGCAGAGAGTGTCCGTTTTTGGGACCATAAGTAGTTTTCGAAAATGTAGCGGCCGTTTTGGGTTTAGCTCACGATTTCGTAATGACGTATTAGGGTTCTCATCCTTTTTTTGAAGAAAGACCACTGGCATATTGGGAACGCTTGGATTGTCGACCTTCGAAGAAATGAGCGTAACTTTTGCACATGGGGTCCGTTTTGGGCCCATAAGTACTTTTCGGACATGTAGCGACCCTTTTGGATTGAACTCACAACTTCGTCGTGACGCATGAGGGATTTGACCATTTCTTGAAGAAAGTGCACCTGCATATTCGGACTGACGATGTTCGAAGAATTTAGCATAACTTTTGCAGACAGTGTCCGTTTTTGGGACCATAAGTACTTTTCGAAAACGTAGCGACCGTTTTGGGTTTAGCTCACGATTTCGTAATGACGTATTAGGGTTCTCATCCTTTTTTTGAAGAATGACCACTCGCATATTAGGAACGCTTGGATTGTCGACCTTCGAAGAAATGAGCGTAACTTTTGCAGACGGGGTCCGTTTTGGGCCCATAAGTACTTTTCGGACATGTAGCGACCCTTTTGGATTGAACTCACAACTTCGTCGTGACGTATGAGGGATTTGACCATTTTCTGAAGAACGTGCACCTGCATATTCGGACTGACGACGTTCGAAGAATTGAGCATAACTTTTGCAGAGAGTGTCCATTTTTGGGACCATAAGTACTTTTCGAAAACGTAGCGACCGTTTTGGGTTTAGCTCACGATTTCGTAATGACGTATTAGGGTTCTCATCCTTTTTTTGAAGAATGACCACTCGCATATTAGGAACGCTTGGATTGTCGACCTTCGAAGAAATGAGCGTAACTTTTGCAGACGGGGTCCGTTTTGGGCCCATAAGTACTTTTCGGACATGTAGCGACCCTTTTGGATTGAACTCACAACTTCATCGTGACGCATGAGGGATTTGACCATTTCTTGAAGAAAGTGCACCTGCATATTCGGACTGACAATGTTCGAAGAATTTAGCATAACTTTTGCAGACAGTGTCCGTTTTTGGGACCATAAGTACTTTTCGGAATTGTAGCGACCGTTTTTGGTTTAGCTAACGATTTCGTAATGACGTATTAGGGTTCTCATCCCTTTTTTGAAGAACGACTACTCGTATATTGGGAATGCTTGGATTCTCGACCTTCGAAGAAATGAGTGTAACTTTTGCAGACGGGGTCCGTTTTGGGCCCATAAGTACTTTTAGGACATGTAGCGACCCTTTTGGATTGAACTCACAACTTCATCGTGACGTATGAGGGATTTGACCATTTTCTGAAGAACGTGCACCTGCATATTCGGACTGACGACGTTCGAAGAATTGAGTATAACTTTTGCCGAAAGTGTCCGTTTCTGGGACCGTAAGTACTTTTTGAAAATGTAGCGACCGTTTTGGGTTTAGCTCACGATTTTGTAATGACATATTAGGGTTCTCATCCTTTTTTTGAAGAACGACCACTGGCATATTGGGAACGCTTGGATTGTCGACCTTCGAAGAAATGAGCGTAACTTTTGCAGACGGGGTCCGTTTTGGGCCCATAAGTACTTTTCGGACATGTAGCGACCCTTTTCGATTGAACTCACAACTTCATCGTGACGTATGAGGGATTTGACCATTTTCTGAAGAACGTGCACCTGCATATTCGAACTCACGACGTTCGAAGAATTGAGCATAACTTTTGCAGAGAGTGTCCATTTTTGGGACCATAAGTGCTTTTCGGAAATGTAGCGGCCGTTTTGGGTTTAGCTCACGATTTTGTAATGACATATTAGGGTTCTCATCCTTTTTTTGAAGAACGACCACTGGCATATTGGGAACGCTTGGATTGTCGACCTTCGAAGAAATGAGCGTAGCTTTTGCAGACGGGGTCCGTTTGGGTCCCATAAGTACTTTTTGGACATGTAGCGACCCTTTTGGATTGAACTCACAACTTCGTCCCGACGTATGAGGGATTTGACCATTTTTTGAAGAACGTTCACCTGCATATTCGGACTGATGACGTTCGAAGAATTGAGCATAACTTTTGCAGACAGTGTCCATTTTTGGGACCATAAGTACTTTTCGGAAATGTAGCGACCATTTTGGGTTTAGCTCACGATTTTTTAATGACGTATTTAGGGTTATCATCCCTTTTTTGAAGAACGACCACTCGCATATTAGGAACGCTTGGATTGTCGACCTTCGAAGAAATGAGCGTAACTTTTGCAGACGGTGTCCGTTTCGGGCCCATAAGTATTTTTCGGAATTGTAGCGACCCTTTTAGATTGAACTCACAACTTCGTCGTTACGTATGAGGGATTTTGTCCATTCTTGAGGAACGTGCACCTGCATATTCGAACTCATGACGTTCGAAGAATTGAGCATAACTTTTGCAGAGAGTGTCCGTTTTTGGGACCATAAGTAGTTTTTGGAAATGTAGCGGCCGTTTTGGGTTGAGCTCACGATTTCGTAATGACGTATTAGGGTTCTCATCCTTTTTTTGAAGAACGACCACTGGCATATTGGGAACGCTTGGATTGTCGACCTTCGAAGAAATGAGCGTAACTTTTGCACATGGGGTCCGTTTTGGGCCCATAAGTACTTTTCGGACATGTAGCGACCCTTTTGAATTGAACTCACAACTTCGTCGTGACTTATGAGGGATTTGAGCATTTCTTGAAGAACGTGCACCTGCATATTCGGACTGACGATGTTCGAAGAATTTAGCATAACTTTTGCAGACATTGTCCGTTTTTGGGACCATAAGTACTTTTCGAAATTGTAGCGACCGTTTTGGGTTTAGCTAACGATTTCGTAATGACGTATTAGGGTTCTCATCCTTTTTTTGAAGAACGACCACTCGCATATTGGGAACGCTTGGATTGCCGACCTTCGAAGAAATGAGCGGAACTTTTGCAGACGGGGTCCGTTTTGGGCCCATAAGTCCTTTTCGAAAATGTAGCGACCGTTTTCGGTTTAGCTCACGATTTCATAATGACGTATTAGGGTTCTCATCCTTTTTTTGAAGAACGACCACTCGCATATTGGGAACGCTTGGATTGCCGACCTTCGAAGAAATGAGCGGAACTTTTGCAGACGGGGTCCGTTTTGGGCCCATAAGTCCTTTTCGAAAATGTAGCGACCGTTTTCGGTTTAGCTCACGATTTCATAATGACGTATTAGGGTTCTCATCCTTTTTTTGAAGAACGACCACTCGCATATTGGGAACGCTTGGATTGCCGACCTTCGAAGAAATGAGCGGAACTTTTGCAGACGGGGTCCGTTTTGGGCCCATAAGTACTTTTCGAAAATGTAGCGACCCTTTTGGATTGAACTCACAACTTCGTCATTACGTATGTGGGATTTTGACCATTTTTTGAGGAACGTGCACCTGCATATTCGAACTCACGACGTTCGAAGAATTGAGCATAACTTTTGCAGAGAGTGTCCATTTTTGGGACCATAAGTACTTTTCGGAAATGTAGCGGCCGTTTTGGGTTTAGCTCATGATTTTGTAATGACATATTAGGGTTCTCATCCTTTTTTTGAAGAACGACCACTGGCATATTGGGAACGCTTGGATTCTCGACCTTCGAAGAAATGAGCGTTGCTTTTGCAGACGGGGTCCGTTTTGGGCCCATAAGTACTTTTCGGATATGTAGCGACCCTTTTGGATTGAACTCACAACTTCGTCCTGACGTATGAGGGATTTGACCATTTTTTGAAGAACGTTCACCTGCATATTCGGACTGATGACGTTCGAAGAATTGAGCATAACTTTTGCAGACAGTGTCCGTTTTTGGGACCATAAGTACTTTTCGGAAATGTAGCGACCGTTTTGGGTTTAGCTCACGATTTTTTAATGACGTATTTAGGGTTATCATCCCTTTTTTGAAGAACGACCACTCGCATATTAGGAACGCTTGGATTGTCGACCTTCGAAGAAATGAGCGTAACTTTTGCAGACGGTGTCCGTTTCGGGCCCATAAGTATTTTTCGGAATTGTAGCGACCGTTTTTGATTCAACTCTCAACTTCGTCGTGACATATGAGGGATTATCACCATTTTTTGAGGAACGTGCACCTGCATATTCGGACTGACGACATTTGAAGAATTGAGCATAACTTCTGCCGACAGTGTCCGTTTCCGGGACCGTAAGTACTTTTCGAAAATGTAGCGACCGTTTTGGGTTTAGCTCACGATTTCGTAATGACGTATTAGAGTTCTCATCCTTTTTTTGAAGAATGACCACTCGCATATTGGGAACGCTTGGATTGTCGACCTTCGAAGAAATGAGCGTAACTTTTGCAGACGGGGTCCGTTTCGGGCCCATAAGTACTTTTCGGACTTGTAGCGACCCTTTTGGATTGAACTCACAACTTCGTTGTGACGTATGAGGGATTTTGACCATTTTTTGAGGAACGTGCACCTGCATATTCGGACTGACAACGTTCGAAGAATTGAGCATAACTTTTGCAGACAGTGTCCATTTTTGGGACCGTAAGTACTTTTCGAAAATGTAGCGACCGTTTTTGGTTTAGCTCACGATTTTGTAATGACGTATTAGGGTTTTCTTCCTTTTTTTGAAGAACGACCACTCGCTTATTTTGAACGCTCGGAGTGTCGACCTTCGAAGAAATTAGCGTAACTCTTGCAAACGGTGTCCGTTTTTGGCCCATAAGTACTTTTCGGACATGTAGCGACCCTTTTGGATTGAACTCACCACTTCGTCGTGACGTATGATGGATTTTGACAATTTTTTGAGGAACGTGCCCTTGCATATTCGGACTGACGATGTTCGAAGAATTAAGCATAACTTCTGCAGATAGTGTCCGTTTTTTGGACCATAAGTACTTTTCGGAAGTGTAGCGACCGTTTTGGGTTTAGCTTACGATTTTGTAATGACGTATTAGGATTCTCATCCTTTTTTTGAAGAACGACCACTCGCATATTGGGAACGCTTGGATTGTCGACCTTCGAAGAAATGAGCGTAACTTTTGCAGACGGGGTCCGTTTTGGGCCCATAAGTACTTTTCGGACATGTAGCGACCCTTTTGAATTAAACTCACAACTTCGTCGTGACGTATGAGGGATTTGACCATTTTTGAAGAACGTGCACCTGCATTTTCAGACTGACGATGTTCGAAGAATTGAGCAAAACTTCTGCAGACAGTGTCCATTTTTGGGACCATAAGTACTTTTCGGAAGTGTAGCCACCGTTTTAGGTTTAGCTCACGATTTCGTAATGACGTATTAGGGTTCTCATCCTTTTTTTGATGAACGACCACTCGCATATTGGGAATGCTTGGATTCTCGACATTCGAAGAAATGAGCGTAACTTTTGCAGACGGGGTCCGTTTTGGGCCCATAAGTACTTTTAGGACATGTAGCGACCCTTTTGGATTGAACTCACAACTTAGTCGTGACGTATGAGGGATTTGACCTTTTTTGAAGAACGTGCACCTGCATATTCGGACTGACGAAGTTCGAAGAATTGAGCATAACTTTTGCCGACAGTGTCCGTTTCTGGGACTGTAAGTACTTTTCGAAAGTGTAGCGACCGTTTTGGGTTTAGCTCACGATTTCGTAATGACGTATTAGGGTTCTCATCCTTTTTTGAAGAATGACCACTCGCATATTGGGAACGCTTGGATTGTCGACCTTCGAAGAAATGAGCGTAAATTTTGCAGACGGTGTACGTTTCGGGCCCGTAAGAACTTTTCGGAAATGTAGCGACCCTATTGGATTGAACTCACAACTTCGTCGTGACGTATGAGGTATTTTGCCCATTGTTTGAGAAACGTGCACCTGCATATTCGGACTGACGGCGTTCGAAGAATTGAGCATAACTTTTACAGACAGTATCCGTTTTTGGGACCATAAGTACTTTTCGGAAGTGTAGCGACCGTTTTGGGTTTAGCTCACGATTTCGTAATGACGTATTAGGGTTCTCATCCTTTTTTTGAAGAACGACCACTCGCATATTGGGAACGCTTGGATTATCGACCTTCGACGAAATGAGCGGAACTTTTGCAGATGGGGTCCGTTTTGGGCCCATAAGTACTTTTCGGACATGTAGCGACCCTTTTGGATTGAACTCATCACTTCGTCGCGACGTATGAGGGATTTCGGCCATCACACGGTGTCCGTTTTGGGCCCATAAGTACTTTTCAGAAATGTAGCGACCCTTTTAGATTGTCGACCTTCGAAGAAATGAGCGTAACTTTTACAGACGGGGTCCGTTTTGAGCCCATAAGTACTTTTCGGAAATGTGGAGACCGTTTTGAGTTTAGCTCACGATTTCGTAATGACGTATTAGGGTTCTCATCTTTTTTTTGAAGAACGACCACTCGCATATTTTGAACGCTTGGAGTGTCGACCTTCGAAGAAATGAGCGTAACTTTTACAGACGGGGTCCGTTTTGAGCCCATAAGTACTTTTCGGAAATGTGGAGACCGTTTTGAGTTTAGCTCACGATTTCGTAATGACGTATTAGGGTTCTCATCTTTTTTTTGAAGAACGACCACTCGCATATTTTGAACGCTTGGAGTGTCGACCTTCGAAGAAATGAGCGTAACTTTTACAGACGGGGTCCGTTTTGAGCCCATAAGTACTTTTCGGAAATGTGGAGACCGTTTTGAGTTTAGCTCACGATTTCGTAATGACGTATTAGGGTTCTCATCTTTTTTTTGAAGAACGACCACTCGCATATTGGGAACGCTTGGATTATCGACCTTCGACGAAATGAGCGTAACTTTTGCGAGGGATTTGACCATTTTTTGAAGAACGTTCACCTACATATTCGGACTGACGACTTTCGAAGAATTGAGCATAACTATTGCAGACAGTGTCCGTTTTTGGGACCATAAGTACTTTTCGGAAATGTGGAGACCGTTTTGAGTTTAGCTCACGATTTTTTAATGACGTATTAGGGTTATCATCTCTTTTTTGAAGAACGACCACTCGCATATTGGGAACGCTTGGATTGTCGACCTTCGAAGAAATGAGCGTAACATTTTTGCAGACGGTGTCCGTTTCGGGCCCATAAGTACTTTTCGAAAATGTAGCGACCCTTTTGGATTGAACTCACAACTTCATTGTTACGTGTGAGGGATTTTGACCTTTTTTGAGGAACGTGCACATGCATATTCGGACTGACGACGTTCGAAGAATTGAGCATAACTTTTGCAGACAGTGTCCGTTTTTGGGACCATAAGTACTTTTCGGAAATGTAGCGACCGTTTTGGGTTTAGCTCACTATTTCATAATGACGTAGTAGGTTTTTCTTCCTTTTTTTGAAGAATGACCACTCGCATATTTTGAACGCTTGGAGTGTCGACCTTCGAAGAAATTAGCATAACTTTTCCAAACGATGTCCGTTTTGGGCCGATAAGTACTTTTCAAAAATGTAGCGACCCTTTTAGATTGAACTCACAACTACGTCGTTACGTATGAGGGATTTTGACCATTTTTTGAGGAACGTGCACCTGCATATTTGGACTGACGGCGTTCGAAGAATTGAGCATAACTTTTGCAGACAGTGTCCGTTTTGGGGCCATAAGTACTTTTCGGAAATGTAACGACCCTTCTGGATTGAACTCACAACTTCGTCGTGACGTATGAGGGATCTGACCATTTTCTGAAGAACGTGCACCTGCATATTTGGACTGACGGCGTTCGAAGAATTGAGCATAACTTTTGCAGACAGTGTCCGTTTTGGGGCCATAAGTACTTTTCGGAAATGTAACGACCCTTCTGGATTGAACTCACAACTTCGTCGTGACGTATGAGGGATCTGACCATTTTCTGAAGAACGTGCACCTGCATATTCGGACTGACGACGTTCGAAGAATTGAGCATAACTTTTGCAGACAGTGTCCATTTTTGGGACCATAAGTACTTTTTCGGAAGTGTACCGACCGTTTTGGGTTTAGCTCACGATTTCGTAATGACGTATTAGGGTTCTCATCCTTTTTTTGAAGAACGACCACTGGCAAATTGGGAACGCTTGGATTGTCGACCTTCGTAGAAATGAGCGTAACTTTTGCAGACGGGGTCCGTTTTGGGCCCAAAAGTACTTTTCGGACATGTAGCGACCCTTTTGGATTGAACTCACAACTTCGTCGTGACGTATGAGGGATTTGACCATTTTTTGAAGAACGTATACCTGCATATTCGGACTGACGACGTTCAAAGAACTGATCATAACTTTTGCAGACAGTGTCCATTTTTGGGACCATAAGTACTTTTCGAAAATGTAGCGACCGTTTTGGGTTTAGCTTTGGGACCATAAGTACTTTTCGGAAGTGTAGCGACCGTTTTGGGTTTAGCTCACGATTTCATAATGACGTATTAGGGTTCTCCTCCTTTTTTTGAACAATTACCACTCGCATATTGGGAACGCTTGGATTGTCGACCTTCGAAGAAATGAGCGTAACTTTTGCAGACGGTGTCCGTTTTGGGCCCATAAGTACTTTTCGGAAATGTAGCGACCCTTTTGGATTTAACTCACTACTTCGTCGTGACGTATGAGGGATTTTGACAAATTTTTGAGGAACGTATACCTGCATATTCGGACTGTCGACGTTCGAAGAACTGAGCATAACTTTTGCAGACAGTGTCCATTTTTGGGACCGTAAGTACTTTTTGAAAATGTATCGACCGTTTTAGGTTTAGCTCACGATTTCGTAATTACGTATTAGGGTTCTCATCCTTTTTTTGAAGAACGACCACTCGCATATTGGGAACGCTTGGATTGTCGACCTTCGAAGAAATGAGCGTAACTTTTGCAGACGGTGTCCGTTTCGGGCCCACAAGTACTTTTCGAAAATGTAGCGACCCTTTTGGATTGAACTCACAACTTCATCGTTACGAGTGAGGGATTTTGACCATTTTTTGAAGAACGTGCACCTGCATATTCGGACTGACGACGTTCGAAGAATTGAGCATAACTTTTGCAGACAGTGTCCGTTTTTGGGACCGTAAGTACTTTTCGAAAATGTAGCGACTCTTTTGGATTGAACTCACAACTTCGTCGTGACGTATAAGGGATTTTGACCATTTTTCGAGGAACGTGCACCAGCATATTCGGACTGACGACGTTCGACAAATTGAGCATGACTTTTGCAGACAGAGTCCGTTTTTGGGACCATAAGTGCTTTTCGGAAATGTAGCGACCCTTTTAGATTGAACTCACAACTACGTCGTTACGTATGAGGGATTTTGACCATTTTTCGAGGAACGTGCACCAGCATATTCGGACTGACGACGTTCGACAAATTGAGCATGACTTTTGCAGACAGAGTCCGTTTTTGGGACCATAAGTACTTTTCGGAAATGTAGCGACCGTTTGGGTTTAGCTCACGATTTCCTAATGACGTATTAGGGTTCTCATCTCTTTTTTGAAGAACGACCACTCGCATATTGGGAACGCTTGGATTGTCGACCTTCGATGAAATGAGCGTAACTTTTGCAGACGGTGTCCGTTTCGGGCCCATAAGTACTTTTCGGACATGTAGCGACCCTTTTGGATTGAACTCACAACTTCGTCGTGACGTATGAGGGATTTGACCATTTTTTGAGGAACGTATACCTGCCTATTCGGACTGACGACATTCGAAGAATTTGAGCATATCTTTTGCAGATAGTGTCCATTTTTGGGACCGTAAGTACTTTTCGAAAATGTAGCGACCGTTTTGGGTTTAGCTCACGATTTCGCAATGACGTATTGGGCTTTTCTTCCTTTTTTTGAAGAATGACCACTCGCATATTTTGAACGCTTGGAGTGTCGACCTTCGAAGAAATTAGCATAACTTTTGCAAACGGTGTCCGTTTTGGGCCCATAAGTACTTTTCAGAAATGTAGCGACCCTTTTAGATTGAACTCACAACTTCGTCGTTACGTCTAAGGGATTTTGACCATTGTTTGAGGAACGTGCACCTGCATATTCGGACTGACGACGTTCGATGAATTGAGCATGACTTTTATAGACAGTGTCCATTTTTGGGACCATAAGTACTTTTCGGAAATGTAACTGCCGTTTTGGGTTTAGCACACGATTTCGTAATGACGTATTAGGGTTCTCATCCTTTTTTTGAAGAACGACCACTCGCATATTGGGAACGCTTGGATTGTCGACCTTCGAAGAAATGAGCGTAACTTTTGCAGACGGGGTCCGTTTTGAGCCCATAAGTACTTTTCGGACATGTAGCGACCCTTTTGGATTGAACTCACAACTTCGTCGTGACGTATGAGGGATTTGACCATTTTTTGAAGAACGTTCACCTACATATTCGGACTGACGACTTTCGAAGAATTGAGCATAACTTTTGCAGAGAGTGTCCGTTTTTGGGACCATAAGTACTTTTCGGAAATGTGGCGACCGTTTTGGGATTAGCTCACGATTTTTTAATGACGTATTAGGGTTATCATCCCTTTTTTGAAGAACGGCCACTCGCATATTGGGAACGCTTGGATTGTCGACCTTCGAAGAAATGAGCGTAACTTTTGCAGACGGTGTCCGTTTCGGGCCCATAAGTACTTTTCGGAAATGTAGCGACCCTTTCGGATTGAACTCACAACTTCATCGTGACGTATGTGAGATTTTGACCATTTTTTGAGGAACGTGCACCTGTATATTCGGACTGACGACGTTCAAAAAATTGAGCATAACTTTTGCAGACAGTGTCCGTTTTTGGGACCGTAAGTACTTTTCGAAAATGTAGCGACCGTTTTGGGTTTAGCTCACGATTTCGTAATGATGTATTATGGTTTTCGTCCTTTTTTTGAAGAACGACCACTCGCATATTGGGATCGCTTGGATTGTGGACCTTCGAAGAAATGAGCATAACTTTTGCAGACGGTGTCCGTTTCGGGCCCATAAGTACTTTTCGGAAATGTAGCGACCCTTTTGGATTGAACTCACAACTTCATCGTTACGTGTGAAGGATTTTGACCATTTTTTGAGGAACATGCACCTGCATATTCGGATTGACGACGTTCGAAGAATTGAGCATAACTTTTCCGGACAGTGTCCGTTTTTGGGACCATAAGTACTTTTCGGAAATGTAGCGACCATTTTAGGTTTAGCTCACGATTTCGTAGTGACGTATTAGGGTTCTCATCCTTTTTTGAAGAACGACCACTCGCATATTGGGAACGCTTGGATTGTCGAACTTCGTAGAAATGAACGTAACTTTTGCAGACGGGGTCCGTTTTGGGCCCATAAGTACTTTTCGGACATGTAGCGACCCTTTTGGATTGAACTCACAACTTCGTCGTGACGTACGAGGGATTTGACCATTTTTTGAAGAACGTATACCTGCATATTCGGACTGACGACGTTCAAAGAACTGAGCATAACTTTTGCAGACAGTGTCCGTTTTTGGGACCATAAGTACTTTTCGGAAATGTAACGACCGTTTTGGGTTTAGCTCACGATTTCATAATGACGTTTTAGGTTTCTCCTCCTTTTTTTGAAGAATTACCACTCGTATATTGGGAACTCTTGGATTGTCGACCTTCGAAGAAATGAGCGCAACTTTAGCAGACTGTGTCCGTTTTGGGCCCATAAGTACTTTTCGGAAATGGAGCGACCCTTTTGGATTGAACTCACAACTTCGTCGTGACGTATGAGGGATTTCGGCCATTTTTTGAGGAACGTATACCTGCATATTCGGACTGACGACGTTCGATGAACTGAGCATAACTTTTGCAGACAGTGTCCGTTTTTGGGACCATAAGTACTTTTCGGAAATGTAGCGAACGTTTTGGGTTTAGCTCACGATTTCGTAATGATGTATGAGGGTTTTCATCCTTTTTTTGAAGAACGACCACTCGCATATTGGGAACGCTTGGATTGTCGACCTTCAAAGAAATGAGCGTAACTTTTGCAGACGGTGTCCGTTTCGGGCCCATAAGTACTTTTCGGAAATGTAGCGATCCTTTTGGATTGAACTCACAACTTCGTCGTGACGTATGAGGGATTTCGATCATTTTCTGAGGAACGTATACCTACATATTCGGACTGACGACGTTCGAAGAATTGAGCATAACTTTTGCAGACAGTGTCCGTTTTTGGGACCATAAGTACTTTTCGGAAATGTAGCGAACGTTTTGGGTTTAGCTCACGATTTCGTAATGATGTATGAGGGTTTTCGTCCTTTTTTTGAAGAACGACCACTCGCATATTGGGAACGCTTGGATTGTCGACCTTCGAAGAAATTAGCGTAACTTTGGCAGACGTGTCCATTTCGGGCCCATAAGTACTTTTCGGAAATGTAGCGACCCTTTTGGATTGAACTCACAACTTCATAGTTACGTGTGAGGGATTTTTACCATTTTTTGAGGAACGTGCACCTGCATATTCGGACTGACGACGTTCGAAGAATTGAGCATAACTTTTGCAGGCAGTGTCCGTTTTTGGGACCATAAGTACTTTTCGGAAATGTAGCGAACGTTTTGGGTTTAGCTCACGATTTCGTAATGATGTATGAGGGTTTTCGTCCTTTTTTTGAAGAACGACCACTCGCATATTTTGAACGCTTGGAGTGTCGACCTTCGAAGAAATTGGCGTAACTTTTGCAAACTGTGTCCGTTTTGGGCTCAGAAGTACTTTTCGGAAATGTAGCGACCCTTTTAGATTGAACTCACAACTACGTCATTACGTATGAGGGATTTTGACCATTTTTTGAGGAATGTGCACCTGCATATTCGGACTGACGACGTTCGAAGAATTGAGCATAACTTTTGCAGACAGTGTCCGTTTTTGGGACTATAAGTACTTTTCGGAAATGTAGCGACCGTTTTGGGTTTAGCTCACGATTTCGTAATGACTTATTAGGGTTCTCATCCTTTTTTTGAAGAACGACCACTCGCATATTGGGAACGCTTGGATTGTCGACCTTCGAAGAAATGAGCTTAACTTTTGCAGACCGGGTCCGTTTTGTGCCCATAAGTACTTTTCGGATATGTAGCGACCCTTTTGGATTGAACTCACAACTTCGTCGTGACGTATGAGGGATTTGACCATTTTTTGAAGAACGTGCACCTCCATATTCGGACTGACGATGTTCGAAGAATTGAGCATAACTTTTGCAGACAGTGTCCGTTTTAGGGACCATAAATAATTTTCAGAAATGTAGCGACCGCTTTGGGTTTAGCTCACGATTTCATAATGACGTATTAGGGTTCTCATCCCTTTTTTGAAGAATGACCACTCGCATATTGGGAACGCTTGGATTGTCGACCTTCGAAGAAATGAGCGTAACTTTTGCAGACGGTGTCCGTTTCGGGCCCATAAGTACTTTTCGGAAGTGTAGCGACCCTTTTGGATTGAACTCACAACTTCATCGTTACGAATGAGGGATTTTGACCGTTTTTTGAAGAACGTGCACCTGCATATTCGGACTGATGACGTTCGAAGAATTGAGCATAACTTTTGCAGACAGTGTCCATTTTTGGGACCATAAGTACTTTTCGGAAATGTAGCGACCGTTTTGGGTTTAGCTTACAATTTCGTAATGACGTATTAGGGTTCTCATCCCTTTTTTGAAGAACGACCACTCGCATATTGGGAACTCTTGGATTGTCGACCTTCGACGAAATGAGCGTAACTTTTGCAGACGGTATCCGTTTCGGGCCCATAAGTACTTTTCGGACATGTAGCGACCCTTTTGGATTGAACTCACAACTTCGTCGTGACGTATGAGGGATATGACCATTTTTTGAGGAACGTGCACCTGCATATTCGGACTGACGACGTTCAAAGAATTGAGCATAACTTTTGCAGACAGTGCCCATTTTTGGGACCATAAGTACTTTTCGGAAATGTAGCGACTGTTTTGGGTTAAGCTCACGATTTCGTAATGGTGTATTAGGGTTTTCATCCCTTTTTTGAAGAACGACCACTCGCATATTGGGAACGCTTGGATTGTCGACCTTCGAAGAAATGAGCGTAACTTTTGCAGACGGTGTCCGTTTCGGGCCCATAAGTACTTTTCAGACATGTAGCGACCCTTTTGGATTGAACTCACAACTTTGTCGTGACGTATGAGGGATATGACCATTTTTTGAGGAACGTGCACCTGCATATTCGGACTGACGAAGTTCGAAGAATTGAGCATAACTGTTGCAGACAGTGTCCGTTTTTGGGACCATAAGTAATTTTCGAAAATGTAGCGACCGTTCTGGGTTTAGCTCACGATTTCGTAATGACGTATTAGGGTTCTCATCCCTTTTTTGAAGAACGACCATTCGCATATTGGGAATGCTTGGATTGTCGACCTTCGAAGAAATTAGCGTAACTTTTGCTGACGGGGTCCGTTTCGGGCCCATAAGTACTTTTCGGAAATGTAACGACCCCTTTGGATTGAACTCACAACTTCATCGTGACGTATGAGGGATTTGACCATTTTTTGGGGATCGTGCACCTGTAAATTTGGACTGACGACGTTCGAAGAATTGAGCATAACTTTTGCAGACAGTGTCCGTTTTTGGGATCATATGTACTTTTCAAAAATGTAGCGACCGTTTTGGGTTTGGCTCACGATTTCGTAATGAGGTATTAGGGTTTTCTTACTTTTTTTGGAGAACGACCTTTGGCATATTTTGTACTCTTGGAGTGTCGACCTTCGAAGAAATTAGCGTAACTTTTGCAAACGGTGTCCGTTTTGGGCCCATAAGTAGTTTTCGGAAATGTAGCGACCCTTTTAGATTGAACTCACAACTTCGCCGTTACGTATGAGGGATTTTGACCATTTTTTGAGGAATGTGCACCTGCATATTCGAACTGACGACGTTCGAAGAATTGAGCATAACTTTTGCAGACAGTGTCCGTTTTTGGGATCATAAGTACTTTTCGAAAATATAGCGACCGTTTTGGGTTTAGCTCACGATTTCGTAATGACGTATTAGGGTTCTCATCCCTTTTTTGAAGAACGACCACTTGCATATTGGGAACGCTTGGATTGTCGACCTTCGAAGAAATGAGCGTAACTTTTGCAGACGGGGTCCGTTTTGGGCCCATAAGTACTTTTCGGACATGTAGCGACCCTTTTGGATTGAACTCACAACTTCGTCGTTACATATGAGGGATTTTGACCATTTTTTGAAGAACGTGCACCTACATATTCGGACTGACGACGTTCGAAGAATTGAAAATAACTTTTGCAGACAGTGTCCGTTTTTGGGACCATAAGTACATTTCGGAAATGTAGCGTCCGTTTTGGGTTTAGCTCACGATTTCGTAATGACGTATTAGGGTTCTCATCCCTTTTTTGGAGAACGAACACTTGCATATTGGGAACGCTTGGATTTTCGACCTTCGAAGAAATGAGCGTAACTTTTGCAGACGGGTCTGTTTTGGGCCCATAAGTACTTTTCGGACATGTAGCGACCCTTTTCGACTGAACT
>NW_019261385.1:0-273 GCF_002742605.1 Olea europaea var. sylvestris | reverse complement strand
GCTTGGATTGTCGACCTTCGAAGAAATGAGCGTAACTTTTGCAGACGGGGTCCGTTTTGGGCCCATAAGTACTTTTCGGACATGTAGCGACCCTTTTTGATTGAACTCACAACTTTGTCATGACGTATGAGGGATTTGACCATTTTTTGAGGAACGTGCACCTGCATATTCGGACTGACGACGTTCAAAAAATTGAGCATAACTTTTGCAGACAGTGTCCATTTTTGGGACCATAAGTACTTTTCGGAAATGTAGCGACCGTTTTGGGTTTAG
>NW_019261384.1:853-1022 GCF_002742605.1 Olea europaea var. sylvestris | reverse complement strand
CACGATTTTTGTTTCCGATCAACCTGTCAATTTTTAGGCCATTCCGACACTGTCGCGAAAAATGACGAAATTACCCCTTGCGTGATTTTTGTGTCCGATCTACCTCTCGAATTTTAGCCCATTCTGACACCGTCGCGAAAAATGACGAAATTACCCCTGGCACGATTTT
>NW_019261384.1:0-330 GCF_002742605.1 Olea europaea var. sylvestris | reverse complement strand
CAACCTGTCAAATTTTAGCCCATTCCGATACCGTCGCGAAAAATGACGAAATTACCCCTGGCGCGATTTTTGTGTCAGATCTATGTGTCGAATTTTACCCCATTCCGACACCGTCGCGAAAAATGACGAAATTACCCCTGGCGCAATTTTTGTGTCCGATCTACCTGTCGAATTTTAGCTCATTCCGACACCGTCGCGAAAAATGACGAAATTACCCCTGGCACGATTTTTGTTTTCGATCAACCTTTCAATTTTTAGCCCATTCCGACACCGTCGCGAAAAATGACGAAATTACCCCTGGCGCGATTTTTGTGCCCGATCTACCTGTCG
>NW_019261383.1:0-1022 GCF_002742605.1 Olea europaea var. sylvestris | reverse complement strand
TCCGACATGATGCATAAGGTATCAGAATACATCTTCTTATTGTTTGCAATCACCCCTTGAGAATGTTTGTAAACAAATGGTCCATCAATGACTTTCAATGGCATGCACGTCTCAGTTTAACTTCTACAATATGCCCATGTTTTGAAATTTTTTTAAGCAAAATATTAACACAGCCTCTAGTGGATTTTCAGGCTCCACCAAGGAAGGCTAATGACCATGTATAAAATCAAAATCACGAGAACAAGAGGAAAGGAAACATAAACCTGACCTCCCAAAGGCAAAACACTACAACATATGAAAGAATGAAATAAATGAAGTAATACTTTCTATACAGGCCGAAGTTTTGAGATTTAGGACTTCCACAGTATGGAGTTTCAGGAAGATGAAATTTATATTAATAAGAAGTTTTAACTGCTTTCAACCAAAAATTTCCCTTCTTTCCTAAATTTCTAAGTAAATCTAAACATGAGATCAAAAGAATGCACATTAAATGACTGGACAGTACAATCCAAGAGTATGAAGAACCAGTGTCCAGGCTTAATATATTTTCAGTTTCAAGCAATCATAATACAAGCATAGACCAAACAATATTCTGCTTTGGGCTTGAGTTGTAGCAAAATGATGATTAAATTAGAATCTGTATAAAAATGTTAGTGGGTCGAAAAATTTAAAATTGATATGGATAACAATTTAAAATTCAAAAAGAAAGCATCCGTTTAAAGTTTTGTCATTAATATTTCAATGCAGTTGAACCTAACATATATTTCAATCCTGAGATACTTTCAGATTGCAAAATAACCGCAAGTTATTACAGTTTCTGCCAATAAGTGGTTATAAATTACCAGCCTAAAGGGCATCCCATAACTATTTTAATGAGAACGTCTTTTAAATTATCTGTACATTAGATCAGAGTATGTTATGGTAAGATGCCTAAAGATAGTATTTGGATATCCAGAGATATGTAGGGCCGATAGTGCAAAACAGTATGACCATTAAACCAGACATCGAAAAATTTAGCAGAT
>NW_019261382.1:0-1022 GCF_002742605.1 Olea europaea var. sylvestris | reverse complement strand
CGGCGCGAAAAATGACGAAATTGCCCCCGGCGCGATTTTTGTTTCCGATCAATCTATCAAATTTTAGCCCATTCCAACACCGGCGCGAAAAATGACAAAATTGCCTACGGCGAAATTTTTTTCTGTTTAATCCGCCAAATATTAGCACATTCCGACACCGTCGCGAAAAATGACGAGTCGGTCAAATTTTAGCCAATTCCGACACCGTCGCGAAAAATGACGAAATTGCCCCTGGCGTGATTTTTGTTTCCGATCAATCTGTCAAATTTTAGCCCATTCCGACATCGTCGCGAAAAATGACGCGATTGCGCCCGATGCGATTTTTGATTCCGATCAATCAGCCAAATTTTAGCCCATTCCGACACCGTCGCGAAAAATGACGAAATTGCCCTCGGCGCGATTTTTGTTTCCGATCAATCTATCAAATTTCAGCCCATTCCGACACCGACGCGAAAAATGACGAAATTGCCCCCGACGCGATTTTTCTTTCCGATCAATCTGTCAAATTTTAGCCGACGCGATTTTTCTTTCCGATCAATCTGTCAAATTTTAGCCCATTCCGACACCGTCGCGAAAAATGACGAAATTGCCCCTGGCATGATTTTTGTTTCCGATCAACCTGTCAAATTTTAGCCCATTCCGACACCGTCGCGAAAAATGACGGAATTGCCCCCGACGCGATTTTTCTTTCCGATCAATCTGTCAAATTTTAGCTCATTTTGACACCGTCGCGAAAAATGACGAAATTGTCCCCCGACGCGATTTTTGTTCCTGATCAATCTGTCAAATTTTAGCCCATTCCAACAACGTCACGAAAAACGACGAAATTGACCCCGGCGAGATTTTGGTTTCCGATCAATCTGTCAAATTTTAGCCCATTCCGACACCGTCGTGAAAAATGACGAAATTGCCCCCGGTGCGATTTTTATTTCCGATCAGCAGTCAAATATTAGCCCATTCCGACACCGTCGCGAAAAATGACGCGATTGCGCCCGACGCGATTTTTGTTTCTGATCAATCAG
>NW_019261381.1:0-1022 GCF_002742605.1 Olea europaea var. sylvestris | reverse complement strand
ATTATTTGAAGAATGAGCACCTGTATATTTGGATTGACAGCGTTCAAAGAATTGAGCATAACTTTTGCAGACGGTGTACGTTTCGGGACCATAAGTACTTTTGGGAAATGTAGCGACCGTTTTGGGTTTAGCTCATGATTTCGTAATGACGTATTAGGGTTCTCATCCTTTTTTTGAAGAATGACCACTCGCACATTTTGAAAGCTTGGATTGTCGACCTTCGAAGAAATGTGCGTAACTTTTGCGGACGGTGTCCGTTTCGGGCCCATAAGTACTTTTCGAAAATGTAGAGACCCTTTTGGATTGAACTCACCACTTTGACGTACGTATGAGGGATTTTGACCATTTTTTGAGAAACGTGCACCTGCATATTTTGACTGACAGGGTTCGAACAATTGACCATAACTTTTGCAGACAGTGTCCGTTTTTGGTACCATAAGTACTTTGCGGAAATGTAGCGAGCATTTCGGGTTTAGCTCACGATTTCGTAATGACGTATTAGGGTTTACGCCCTTTTTTTGAAGAACGACCACTCGCATATTTTGAACGCTTGGAGTGTCGACCTTCGAAAAAATGAGCGTAACTTTTGCAGACGATGTCCGTTTCGGGCCCATAAGTACTTTTCGGAAATGTGGCGACAGTTTTGGGTTTAGCTCACGATTTCGTAATGACGTATTAGGGTTTACGCCCTTTTTTTGAAGAACGACCACTCGCATATTTTGAACGCTTGGAGTGTCGACCTTCGAAGAAATTAGCGTAACTTTTGCAGACGGTGTCCGTTTTGGGCCCATAAGTACTTTTCGGAAATGTAGCGACGCTTTTGGATTGAACTCACCACTTCGTCGTGACGTATGAGGGGTTTTGACCATTTTTTGAGGAACGTGCACTGTATATTTGGACTGACGGCGTTCGAAAAATTGAGCATAACTTTGGCAGACGGTGTCCATTTTTGGAACCACAAGTACTTTTCGGAAATATAGCGACCGTTTTGGGTTTATCTCACGATTTCGAAATGACGTATT
>NW_019261380.1:0-1022 GCF_002742605.1 Olea europaea var. sylvestris | reverse complement strand
CCAAAAAGTACTTATGGGCCCAAAACGGACACCGTGTGCAAAAGTTACGCTCAATTCTTCGTACGCCGACAATCGAAGCGTTCTCACTATACAAGCACTCATTCCTTTGAAAAATGGCCTAACTCCTCCATACGTCACGATGTAGTGGTGAGTTCAATCCAAAACGGTCGCTATATTTTCAAAAAGTTCTTATGGGCCCAAAACGGACGCCGTGTGCAAAAGTTACAATCAATTATTCGTCCGCCGACTCTCCAAGCGTTCTAAATATGCAAGTGCTTATTCTTTCGAAAAATGGCCAAAATCCCTCGTACGTCACGACAAAATGGTGAGTTCAATCCAAAACGGTCGTTACATTTCGAAAAAGTTCTTATAGGCCCAAAACGGACACCGTAAGCAAAAATTACGCTCAATTCTTCGTCCGCTGACTCTCCAAGCGTTCTCAATCTACAAGCGCTCATTCCTTTGAAAAATGGCCAAAATCACTCGATCGTCATGACGAGGTTGCGAGTTCAATCCAAAACGGTCGCTTCATTTCCAAAAAGTACTTATGGGCCCAAAACGGACACCGTGTGCAAAAGTTACGCTCAATTCTTCGTACGTCGACAATCCAAGCGTTCCAAAGATGCAAGTGCTCATTCATTCTAAAAATGGTTGAACTCCCCCATACGTCACGACGTAGTGGTGAGTTCAATCCAAAACGATCGCTACATTTCCAAAGAGTTCTTATGGGCCCAAAACGGACACCGTGTGCAAAATTACGCTCAATTCTTCGTCCGTCGACTCTCCAAGCGTTCTTAATATTCAAGCGCTCATTCCTTCGAAAAATGGCTTAACTCCCCCATACGTCACGACGTAGTGGTGAGTTCAATCCAAAACGGTCGCTACATTTCCAAAAAGTTCTTATTGGCCCAAAACGGACAACGTGTGCAAAAGTTAAAATCAATTCTTCGTCCGCCGACTCTCCAAGCGTTCTCAATATTCAAGCGCTCATTCCTTCGAAAAATGGCTTAACTCCCCCATAC
>NW_019261379.1:0-1022 GCF_002742605.1 Olea europaea var. sylvestris | reverse complement strand
TTTTTGAATCAAGTTATTAAGTCTATAAGAGTGTTTGAAACTTACCTAAAATCATCCGATTTGGGATTAATCAGCCTAAAGCATGCTATACAGGTTATCTAGAAAGAAAAATGAGAGAATGCAAAAAATAAAAAATACTTTTGAAAATAAGAAAAAGCAAGTACTTGAAAAAAACAAAAACGTTAAATGCCTAAGTTCCAAACACTTATTTGATCGAATTTGACTTTTCATGAAGGATAATGAGCCCAACTGAGTTTTGAAGGTCGAAGCAATCAAATAAAGGAGAATTGTAGTATACTGATGTGTTGACTTACAGTTAGTAGAGTCCACCTAAATTAGAGAAGGTGATAGTAGTAATGAAAAATTCAACCCTAGATTGCATACTGGGAAAAAAGAAAAAAAATAAATTGGTGGTATGTGAATCATACAATATGTGAAAGGATATATTTGACCACAAAGGGTCGAGAATTGAAGCAATTTTTAAATTCATGATTGTCAACTTAGCTCTTCACACACAGACACACGTCAATTTCGCTTTGGAATGATAGATATTGGTTTGGTATTGTGACTTTGAAGCGGTTTGTAAGTTTAATAGGGTGACTTTAAATCCTAAGGTAAAAGCCTAGGTTGTCTAACCAAATATTTATGCACGCTTATGTGTATGTTGTTATTTATGTTGTAGTTTTGTTTGAGGGCAAACAAATCCTAAGTTACGGGTGTTTGATAAGTGTATTTTATAAACTTATTTGGGATATAAAATATCGATATTTGGTAGTGTTTTTATATAGGTTAAACTTAAAGGTTGAACGAGGATTTAAAAGAAAGAAGCGAAAATTGATAAAAACAAATGACGACATCCAAAATCTAAGGACCAAATTGCAAATATTTAATAGTTGATTTGGATCACACGATGATACTCTAAATATTGCTAGAAGATAATCTTTTGGAACACCAATAGGCATTAATTGAAAGAAAAAAGAACTAAGTACTATATTTTACTTTGATGTGGAAACGTAACAACA
>NW_019261378.1:0-1022 GCF_002742605.1 Olea europaea var. sylvestris | reverse complement strand
CGAGCCCGAGCCTAAACTTTAGTCTCGCGAGTCGACTCGGCCTGGCTCGTTTACATCCCTAATGCAACATAAAGATCTAGATTTCACTCACTCACTATTAGAATTTGCTTGTACCCGAAACATTGTGGAGATAAAATTTGGTCGTGTTTAATTAGGTTTTCAACTACAAATTGACGATTTACCTGAAAGAAGAAAGAATGAGAATAAAGTGGATTTTAGCTTGTACTTCGTCTTGCTCTCAACTACTTCTCCGATTCAGATTTCATGTTACCAAGTTGAAATAACGTAGGAACTGGGGAAAAATAGTAGTAAGCATGGATTCATGATAAGAAGATCCAAGAAGGCATGGCAAATGAATATGAATCAGCTCTTTGATCCCTGAAAACATTAGGATGCCAGTAAAATGCCGAGCATATGATTGAATTATTGTATCATATATACACGAAAAGAGAACATATTTTAAAACACGGCCTAACATGTTTATAATGACAATTTACTTAAAAGTTTGATTGGCTTATAAACTAACCCAAACAAAGATTATCAAGTCACAATCACCTTGAACGGCTGTTAACTCAAGCATGTGATATCAGGTAAACAATGACTCTCTCCCTTTTCTTCAAAACTGGTAGATTTGAAGTAAACGTAAAACTTGATGTCTTTTGTCATCAATCAATTACATTTAGGAAGAATTGTAGCCATGGTCTCAAATCTTTCTATTTTTGCGGATTTTGTTCAAATCTTTAATTTGTGTTACCAATAGTCTCAAACCTTTCATTTCATCGCTACTCAAGTGTAACGACTCAATCTCTTTGTTCAAGTCATTAATTTACATACTTTCCATTTTGGGAGAGCCTAAACCAATATTTTCCCTCTTGGCTTTCTATCATGTCCCGGGATTCGAACCCAAGACATCTACCTTATTAGAGTTTAAGTTGAATCCTAGCACTAAAGGACAACTTATCCACCTAATACCAAGATTTAACTTAAGCCTCTCATAAGGCAGATAGTCTTGAGCTCGAATT
>NW_019261377.1:0-1022 GCF_002742605.1 Olea europaea var. sylvestris | reverse complement strand
TCTTAGGCCCATAAGTATTTTCCGAAAAGCTAGCGACCCTTTTTGGATTGAACTCACCCGTTACGTCATGATGCATGAGGGATTTTGCCCCTTTTTGGAAGAACAAGCACTTGCTAATTTGGAACGTTTTGATCGTCGGCATTCGGAGAACTGAGCGTGACTTTTGCATATGGTGTCCGTTATGGGCCCATAAGTACTTCTCGAAAAGGTAATGAACCTTTTAGATTGAACTCATCCTTTTTGTCAAGACGTATGAGGGATTTCGGCCATTTGTGGAAGAACAAGCACTTGCAAATTTGGAATGCTGGATTGTCGACGTTCAAAGAACTAAGCGTGACTTTTGCATATGTGTCCGTTTTGAGCCCATAAGTACTTTTCGGAAAGGTAGCGACCCTTTTAGATTGAACTCACCCTTATTGTCGTGACGTATGAGGGATTTTGTCCATTTGTGAAAGAACAAGCACTTTCTTACTTGGAAAGCTTAGATTGTCGACATTCAAAGAAATGAGCATGAGTTTTGGATACGGTGTCAGTTTTTGGCCCATAAGTAATTTTTGGAAAGGTAGCGACCCTTTTGGATTGAACTCACCTTTTTTGTCGAAATGTATAAGGGATTTTGGCCATTAGCAGAAGAACAAGCATTTACTTATTTGTAACGCTTGGATTGTCGACGTTCAAAGAACTTAGCATGACTTTTTCCATACAGTGTCCGTTTTTGGTCCATAAGTACTTTTCCAAAAGGTAGCAACCTTTTGTATTGAGCTAACCCTTTTCATCACGACGTATGAGGGATTTCGGCTATTTATGGAAGACCAAGCACTTGCTAATTTGGAACGTTTGGATTGTCGAGGTTGGAAGAACTGAGCATGACTTTTGCATACGATGTCCGTTTCGGGCCCATAAGTACTTTTCGAAAAGGTAGCGACCCTTTTGGATTGAACTCATCCTTTTTGTTATGACGTATGAGGGATTTTGGCCATTTGAGGATGAATAAGCACTCGCTAATTTGGAACGCTTGGATT
>NW_019261376.1:0-1022 GCF_002742605.1 Olea europaea var. sylvestris | reverse complement strand
CCCCCGGCGCGGTTTTTGTTCTCGATCAACCTGTCAAATTTGAGCCCATTCCGACACAGTCTCGAAAAATGACGATATTGCCCTTGGAGCGATTATTGTTTCCGACCAACAAGTCAAATTTTACCCCATTTCGACACAGTCGAGAAAAATGACGATATTGCCCACGGCGCGATTTTTGTTTCCGATCAACCAGTCAAATTTTAGCCGATTCCGACACCGTCGCGAAAAATGACAAAATTGCCCCCGGCGCGTTTTTTGTTTCCGATCAACCTGTCAAATTTTAGCCGATTCCAACACAGCTACGAAAAATGACGAAATTACCCACGGCGCGGTTTTTGTTCCCGATCAACCTGTGAAATTTGAGCCCATTCAGGCACTGTCGCGAAAAAGACGAAATTTCCCCCGGCGCGATTTTTGTTTCCCATCAATCAGTCAAATTTTAGCCGATTCCGACACCGTCGCGAAAAATGACAAAATTGCCCCCGGCGCGTTTTTTGTTTCCGATCAACCTGTCAAATTTTAGCCGATTCCAACACAGCTACGAAAAATGACGAAATTACCCACGGCGCGGTTTTTGTTCCCGATCAACCTGTGAAATTTGAGCCCATTCAGGCACTGTCGCGAAAAAGACGAAATTTCCCCCGGCGCGATTTTTGTTTCCAATCAACCTGTCAAATTGTAGCACATTCCGACACAGTCGCGAAAAATGACGAAATTACCCCCGGCGCGATTTTTGTTCCCGATCAACCTCTCAAATTTAAGCCCATTTCGACACAGTCGCAAAATATGACGAAATTTCCCCCGGCGCGATTTTTGTTTCGGATCAACCTGTCAAATTTTTTCACATTCCGACACAGTCGCGAAAAATGACGAAATTACCCCCGGCGCGATTTTTGTTCCCGATCAACCACACAAATTTCAGCCCATTTCGACACAGTAGAGAAAAATGATGATATTGCCCCCGGCGCGATTTTTGTTTGCTATCATCCAGTCAAATTTTAACCGATTCCGACACCGTCGCA
>NW_019261375.1:0-1022 GCF_002742605.1 Olea europaea var. sylvestris | reverse complement strand
ATTAGACAGTTTAAATTTAAAATAGTTTTCCCAACCAACTGACACTTGACAACAGTGCAAGTATCAAACAACGTGCCAAAAATTAGTATACAAATAGAAAAGTTCGATCAGTAAGAACCTTGCTTCATGTACACTATGATGCACACTTTAGTTTACACTTTGCCACGTGACATATCTCTGTTGAAGAATTTGAATTTCAAATAGTTTTACCATCCCATTGACACTTGACAACAATGCAAGTGACAAACAATATGTCAAAAATCAGTGCACAAAAAGCAAAATTCAATCGATAAGAACCATGAGGCAGGTACACTATGGTGCACACTTTAGTTTACACTTTACCACACGACATTACCATATTAGCTAGTTTAAATTTAAAATAGGTTTCCCATCCAATTGACACTTGACAACAATGCAAGTGTCAAACAACATGTCAAAAATCAGTGTACAAGTAGCAAAGTTCAATTGGTAAGAACCTTACATCATGTACACTACGGTGTACGCTTTAGTTTACACTTTGCCACATGATACATCCCTATCCGACAATTTTAATTTCATCCAACTGACACTTGACAACAATGCAAGTGTCAAACAACGTGTCAAAAATTAGTGTACAAATAGAAAAGTTCAATCGGTAAGAACTTTGCTACACGTAAACTATGGTGCACACTTTAGTTTACACTTTGTCACGTGACATTATCCAGTTTGATAGTTTAAATTTCAAACAGTTTTCCCATTCAATTGACACTTCCCAACAATGCAAGTATCAAGCAACGTGTCAAAAATCAGTGTACAAACAGCAAATTTCAATCGGTAAAAATATTGCTACATGTACACTATGGTGAACGCTTTAGTTTACACTTTACCACATGACATTACCTTACTAGACAATTTAAATTTCAAATAGTTTCCCATCCCATTGACACTTGACAACAATGTATGTGTCAAGCAACGTCTTAAAAATCAGTGTACAAATAGCATAGTTCAATCAGTAAGAACCTTGCTGCATGTATATTATGCAG
>NW_019261374.1:11144-25221 GCF_002742605.1 Olea europaea var. sylvestris | reverse complement strand
CAAAATTTTTAGCGACAGTGTCGGAATGGGCTGAAATTTGGTAGTTTGATCGGCAATTAAAATCACGCCGAGTGCAATTTCCTTCTTTTTCTCGAGTGTGTCGGAATGGGCTGAAATTTGGCAGGTTGATCGAAAATAAAAGTCGTGCCAGAGGCAATTTCGTAATTTTTCGCGACCGTGTCGGAATGGGCTCAAATTTGACAGGTTGATCAGGAAAAAACCGCGCCGGGGATAATTACGTCATTTTTCGCAATTGTGTCGAAAATTTGACAGTTTGATCGGAAACAAAAATCGTGCCGCAGGCAATTTTGTCATTTTTCGCGACGATGTCGAAATGGGCTAAAATTTGACTGGTCGATCGGAAACAAAAACAGCGCCGGGGACAATTTCATCATTTTTCGCGACTGTGTCGGAATTGGCTAAAATTTGACAGGTTGATCGGAAACAAAAATCGCGTCGGGGGCAATTTCGTCATTTTTCGGGACTGTATCGGAATGGGCTAAAATTTGACAGGTTGATCGGAAACAAAAATAGCGCTGGGGGCAATTTCGGCATTTTTCGGGATGTATCGGAATGCGCTCAAATTTGACAGGTTGATCGGGAACAAAAATCGCATCGGGGGTAATTTCTTCTTTTTTTGCAACTGTGTCAGAATTGGCTAAAATTTGACTGGTTGATCGGAAACGAAAATCGCGCCGGGGGCAATTTTGTCATTTTTCGCAACGATGTCGGAATGATCTAAAATTTGACAGGTTGATCGGAAACAAAAATCGCGCCAGGGACAATTTCGTCATTTTTCTCGACTGTGTTGAAATGGGCTAAAATTTGACTGGTTGATCGGAAATAAAAATCGCAGCAGGGGCAATTTCGTCATTTTTCACCACTGTGTCGGAATGGGCAAAAATTTGACAGATTAATCGAAAACAAAAGCCGCGCCGGGGAAATTTCATCCTTTTTTGCAACGGTGTCGGAATGGGCTCAAAGTTGACAGGTTGACCGGGTATAAAAACCGCGCAGGGGGCAATTTCGTTATTTTTCGCGACTGTGTCGGAATTGGCTAAAATTTGACAGGTTGATCGGAAACAAAAATCGCACGGGGGGCAATATGGTCATTTTTCGGGACGGTGTCAGAATTGGCTAAAATTTGACAAGTTGATCGGAGACAAAAATCGCGCGGGGCAACCTTTTTATTTTTCGCGTCGATGTCGGAAAGGGCTAAAATCTGACTGGTTGATCGGAAACAAAAACCTAGCCGGGGACAATTTCGTCATTTTTCGCAACTGGGTCGAAATTGGCTAAAATTTGACAGGTAGATCTGAAACAAAAATCGCGCCGGGGGCAATTTCGTCATTTTTCGCGACGGTGTCGAAATCGGCTAAAATTTGACTGGTGCATCGGAAACAAAAATCGCGCCGGGGACAATTTCGTCATTTTTCGCGACTGTGTCGGAATGGGCTGAAATTTGGCAGTTTGATCGGAAATAAAAATCACGCCGAGGGCAATTTCCTCCTTTTTCTCGACTGTGTCGGAATGAGCTCAAATTTGACAGGTTGATCACGAGCAAAAACCGCATCGAGGGTAATTTCGTCATTTTTTGCAACTGTGTCGGAATTGGCTAAAATTTGACTGGTTGATAGGAAACAAAAATCGCGTCGGGGCAATTTTGTCATTTTTCGCAACGATGTCGAAATGGGCTAAAATTTGATTGGTTGATAGGAAACAAAATCCGCGCCGGGGGCAGTTTCCTCATTTTTCGGGACTGTGTCGGAATGGGCTAAAATTTGACAGGTTGATCGGAAACAAAATTCTGTCGGGGGCAATTTCGTCATTTTTCTCGACTGAGTCGGAATGGGCCCAAATTTGACAGGTTGATCGGGAACAAAATTCGCGCCGGGAGAATTTCGTCATTTTTCACAACTGTGTCGGAATTGGCTAAAATTTGACAGGTTGATCGAAAACAAAAATCGCACCGGGGGCAATTTCAACATTTTTCGCAACGGTGTCGGAATGGGTTAAAATTTGAGAGGTTGATCCGGAACAAAAACCGCGTCGGGGGTAATTTCGTCATTTTTCGCAACTGTGTCGAAATGGGCTAAAATTTGACAGGTTGATCGGAAACAAAAATCACGCGGGGGCAATTTCTTCTTTTTTCAAAACTGTGTCGGAATGGGCTAAAATTTGACAGGTTGATTGGAAACAAAAAATCGCGCCGGGGGCAATTTCTTCATTTTTCGCAACTGTGTCGGAATGGGCTAAAATTTGACAAGTTGATCGGAAAGAAAAAACCGTGCCGGGGGCAATTTCGTCATTTTTCGCGACTGTGTAGGAATAGGCTAAAATTTGACAGGTTGATGGGAAACAAAAATCTCGCCGAGGGCAATTTCGTCATTTTTCGCGACTGTGTCGGAATGGGCTCAAATTTGACAGGTTGATCGGGAACAAAAACCGCGCCGGGGGTAATTTCGTCGTTTTTCTCAAATGTGTCGGAATTGGCTAAAATTTGACAGGTTGATCGGAAACAAAAATCGCGCCGGGGACAATTTCGTCATTTTTCGCGACTGTGTCGGAATGGGCTAAAATTTGATAGGTTGATCGGAAACAAAAATCACGTCGGGGGCAATTTCGTCATTTTTCTCGACCGTGTCGAAATGGTCGCAAATTTGACAGGATGATTGGGAACAAAAATCGTGCCGGGAGAATTTTGTCATTTTTCGCAACTGTGTCGGAATTGGCTAAAATTTGACAGCTTGATCGAAAAAAAATCGCGTCGGGGGCAATTTCGTCATTTTTCGCGACAGTGTCGGAATGGGCTGAAATTTGACAGGTTGATGGGAAACAAAAATCTCGCCGAGGGCAATTTTGTCATTTTTCGCGACAGTGTCGGAATGGGCTGAAATTTGACAGGTTGATGGGAAACAAAAATCTCGCCGAGGGCAATTTTGTCATTTTTCGCGACAGTGTCGGAATGGGCTGAAATTTGACAGGTTGATGGGAAACAAAAATCTCGCCGAGGGCAATTTTGTCATTTTTCGCGACAGTGTCGGAATGGGCTGAAATTTGACAGGTTGATGGGAAACAAAAATCTCGCCGAGGGCAATTTTGTCATTTTTCGCGACAGTGTCGGAATGGGCTGAAATTTGACAGGTTGATGGGAAACAAAAATCTCGCCGAGGGCAATTTTGTCATTTTTCGCGACAGTGTCGGAATGGGCTGAAATTTGACAGGTTGATGGGAAACAAAAATCTCGCCGAGGGCAATTTTGTCATTTTTCGCGACAGTGTCGGAATGGGCTGAAATTTGACAGGTTGATGGGAAACAAAAATCTCGCCGAGGGCAATTTTGTCATTTTTCGCGACAGTGTCGGAATGGGCTGAAATTTGACAGGTTGATGGGAAACAAAAATCTCGCCGAGGGCAATTTTGTCATTTTTCGCGACAGTGTCGGAATGGGCTGAAATTTGACAGGTTGATGGGAAACAAAAATCTCGCCGAGGGCAATTTTGTCATTTTTCGCGACAGTGTCGGAATGGGCTGAAATTTGACAGGTTGGTCGGGAACAAAAATCGCGCCCGGGGCAATTTCGTCATTTTTCGCGACTGTGTCGGAATGGGCTAAAATTTGACAGGTTGATCGATAACAAAAAACCGCACCGGGGGCAATTTCGTCATTTTTCGCAACAGTGTCGGAATTTGCTAAAATTTGACAGGTTGATTGGAAAGAAAAATCGCACGGGGGTCAATTTTGTCATTTTTCGCTACGGTGTCGGAATAGGCTAAAGTATGACCGGTTGATCGGAAACAAAAACCTAGCCGAGGCCAATTTCGTCATTTCTCGCGACTGTGTCGGAATTGGCTAAAATTTGACAGGTTGATTGGAAAGAAAAATCGCACGGGGGGCAATTTTGTCATTTTTCGCTACGGTGTCGGAATAGGCTAAAGTATGACCGGTTGATCGGAAACAAAAACCTAGCCGAGGCCAATTTCGTCATTTCTCGCGACTGTGTCGGAATTGGCTAAAATTTGACAGGGTGATCGGAAACAAAAATCGCGCCGGGGGCAATTTCGTCATTTTTTGCGACTGTGCCGGAATGGGCTCAAATTTGACAGGTTGATCGGGAACAAAAATCTCATCGAGGGTAATTTCGTAATTTTTCGCAACTGTGTCGAAGTTGGCTAAAAATTTGACAGGTTGATCGGAAACAAAAATCGCGCCGGGGGCAATTTCGTCATTTTTCGCGACTGTGCCGAAATGGGCTCAAATTTGACAGGTTGATCGGGAACAAAAATCGCGCCAGGGGTAATTTCGTAATTTTTCGCAACTGTGTCGAAATTGCCTAAAATTTTGAAAGGTTGATCGGAAACAAAAATCACGCCGGGGAAATTTCGTCATTTTTCGCGACGGTGTCGATATCGGCTAAAATTGGGCTGGTGGGTCAGAAACAAAAATCGCGCCGGGGTCAATTTCGTCATTTTTCGCGACAGTGTCGGAATGGGCTGAAATTTGGCAGTTTGATCGGAAAGAAAAATCACGCCGAGGGTAATTACCTCCTTTTCCTCGAGTGTGTCGGAATGGGCTGAAATTTGGCAGGTTGATCGCAAATAAATGTCGCGCCGGGGGCAATTTCGTCATTTTTCGCGATTGTGTCGGAATGGGCTTTAATTTGATAGGTTGATCAGGAACAAAAACCGCACCGGGGGTAATTACGTCATTTTTCGCAACTGTGTCGGAATTGGCTAAAATTTGACAGTTCGATCGGAAACAAAAATCGCGCCGGGGGCAATTTCGTCATTTTTCACGACTGTGTCGGAATGGGCTTTAATTTGATAGGTTGATCAGGAACAAAAACCGCACCGGGGGTAATTACGTCATTTTTCGCAACTGTGTCGGAATTGGCTAAAATTTGACAGTTCGATCGGAAACAAAAATCGTGCCGCAGGCAATTTTGTCATTTTTGCGACGATGTCGAAATGGGCTAAAATTTGAACGGTTGATCGTAAACAAAAATCGCGCCTAGGTAATTCCGTAATTTTTCGCGACTGTGTCGGAATGGGCTCAAATTTGAAAGGTTGATCAGTAACAAAAATCGCGTCCGGGGTAATTTCGTCATTTTTTGCAACTGTGTCGGAATTGGCTAAAATTTGGCTGGTTGATAGGAAACAAAAATCGCGCCGGGGGAAATTTGTCATTTTTCGCGACGATGTCGGAATGGGCTAAAATTTGATTGGTTGATCGGAAACAAAAATCGCGCCGGGGGCAATTTCCTCATTTTTCACGACTGTGTCGGAATGGGCTAAAATTTGACAGGTTGATCGGGAATAAAAATCGCGTCGGGGGCAATTTCGTCATTTTTCTCGACTTTCGGAATGGGCTCAATTTGACAGGTTGATCGGGAACAAAAATCGCGCTGGGAGAATTTCGTAAATTTTCGCAACTGTGTCGGAATTGGCTAAAATTTGACAGGTTGATCGAAAACAAAAATCGCGCCGAGGGTAATTTCGACATTTTTCGCAACAGTGTCGGAATGGGCTAAAATTTGAGAGGTTGATCCGGAAAAAAAACCGCGCCGGGGGCAATTTCGTCATTTTTCGCAACTGTGTCGAAATGGGCTAGAATTTGACAGGTTGATTGGAAACAAAAATCGCGCCGGGGGCAATTTCGTCATTTTTCGCGACTGTGTCGGAATGGGCAAATATTTGACAGGTTGATCGTAAACAAAAATAGCGCCGGGGCAATTTCGTAATTTTTCGCGACTGTGTCGGAATGGGCTCAAATTTGAAAGGTTGATCAGTAACAAAAATCGCGTCGGGGGTAATTTCGTCATTTTTCTCGACTGTTTCAGAATTGGCTGAAATTTGACTGGTTGATCGGAATCAAAAATCGCGTCGGGGGTAATTTCGTCATTTTTCTCGACTGTTTCAGAATTGGCTGAAATTTGACTGGTTGATCGGAATCAAAAATCGCGTCGGGGGTAATTTCGTCATTTTTCTCGACTGTTTCAGAATTGGCTGAAATTTGACTGGTTGATCGGAATCAAAAATCGCGTCGGGGGTAATTTCGTCATTTTTCTCGACTGTTTCAGAATTGGCTGAAATTTGACTGGTTGATCGGAATCAAAAATCGCGTCGGGGGTAATTTCGTCATTTTTCTCGACTGTTTCAGAATTGGCTGAAATTTGACTGGTTGATCGGAATCAAAAATCGCGTCGGGGGTAATTTCGTCATTTTTCTCGACTGTTTCAGAATTGGCTGAAATTTGACTGGTTGATCGGAATCAAAAATCGCGTCGGGGGTAATTTCGTCATTTTTCTCGACTGTTTCAGAATTGGCTGAAATTTGACTGGTTGATCGGAATCAAAAATCGCGTCGGGGGTAATTTCGTCATTTTTCTCGACTGTTTCAGAATTGGCTGAAATTTGACTGGTTGATCGGAATCAAAAATCGCGTCGGGGGTAATTTCGTCATTTTTCTCGACTGTTTCAGAATTGGCTGAAATTTGACTGGTTGATCGGAATCAAAAATCGCGTCGGGGGTAATTTCGTCATTTTTCTCGACTGTTTCAGAATTGGCTGAAATTTGACTGGTTGATCGGAATCAAAAATCGCGTCGGGGGTAATTTCGTCATTTTTCGTGACTGTGTAGGAATGGGCTAGAATGGGCTCAAATTTGACAGGTTGATCAGGAACAAAAACCGCGCCGGGGGCAATTTCCTCATTTTTCACGACTGTGTCGGAATGGGCTAAAATTTGACAGGTTGATCGGAAACAAAAATTCGCGTCGGGGGCAATTTCTTCATTTTTCTCGACTGTCGGAATGAGCTCAACTTTGAAAGGTTGATCGGGAACAAAAATCGCGCTGGGAGAATTTCATAAATTTTCGCAACGGTGTCGGAATGGGCTAATATTTGAGTGGTTGATCCGGAACAAAAACCGCGCTGGGGGTAATTTCGTCATTTTTCGCAACTGCGTCGAAATGGGCTAAAATTTGACAGGTTGACCAGAAACAAAAATCGCGCCGGGGGCAATTTTTTCATTTTTCGAATCTGTGTCGGAATGGGCTAAAATTGGACTGGTTGATAGGAAACAAAAAATCGCGCCGGTGGCAATTTCGTCATTTTTTGCAACTGTGTCGGAATGGGCTAAAATTTGACAAGTTGATCTGAAAGAAAAATCCGCTCCGGGGGCAATTTCGTCATTTTTCGTGACTGTGTAGGAATGGGCTAAAATTCGACAGGCTGATCGGAAACAAAAATCGCGCCGGGGGCAATTTCGTCATTTTTCGCGACTGTGTCGGAATGGGCTCAAATTTGACAGGTTGATCAGGAACAAAAACCGCGCCGGGGGTAATTTTGTCATTTTTCGCAAATGTGTCGGAATTGGCTAAAATTTGAAAGGTTGATCGGAAACAAAAATCGCGCCGGGGACAATTTCGTTATTTTTCGCGACCGTGTCGGAATGGGCTAAAATTTGACAGGTTGATTGGAAACAAAAATCGCGTCGGGGGCAATTTCGTCATTTTTCTCGACTGTGTCGGAATGGGCTAAAATTTGACAGGTTGATTGGAAACAAAAATCGCGCCGGGGGCAATTTCGTCATTTTTCGCGTCGGTGTCGAAATGGGCTGAAATTTGACAGGTCGATCGGAAACAAAAATCGCGCCGGGGGCAATTTCGTCATTTTTCGCGTCGGTGTCGAAATGGGCTGAAATTTGACAGGTCGATCGGAAACAAAAATCGCGCCGGGGGCAATTTCGTCATTTTTCGCGTCGGTGTCGAAATGGGCTGAAATTTGACAGGTCGATCGGAAACAAAAATCGCGCCGGGGGCAATTTCGTCATTTTTCGCGTCGGTGTCGAAATGGGCTGAAATTTGACAGGTCGATCGGAAACAAAAATCGCGCCGGGGGCAATTTCGTCATTTTTCGCGTCGGTGTCGAAATGGGCTGAAATTTGACAGGTCGATCGGAAACAAAAATCGCGCCGGGGGCAATTTCGTCATTTTTCGCGTCGGTGTCGAAATGGGCTGAAATTTGACAGGTCGATCGGAAACAAAAATCGCGCCGGGGGCAATTTCGTCATTTTTCGCGTCGGTGTCGAAATGGGCTGAAATTTGACAGGTCGATCGGAAACAAAAATCGCGCCGGGGGCAATTTCGTCATTTTTCGCGTCGGTGTCGAAATGGGCTGAAATTTGACAGGTCGATCGGAAACAAAAATCGCGCCGGGGGCAATTTCGTCATTTTTCGCGTCGGTGTCGAAATGGGCTGAAATTTGACAGGTCGATCGGAAACAAAAATCGCGCCGGGGGCAATTTCGTCATTTTTCGCGTCGGTGTCGAAATGGGCTGAAATTTGACAGGTCGATCGGAAACAAAAATCGCGCCGGGGGCAATTTCGTCATTTTTCGCGTCGGTGTCGAAATGGGCTGAAATTTGACAGGTCGATCGGAAACAAAAATCGCGCCGGGGGCAATTTCGTCATTTTTCGCGTCGGTGTCGAAATGGGCTGAAATTTGACAGGTCGATCGGAAACAAAAATCGCGCCGGGGGCAATTTCGTCATTTTTCGCGTCGGTGTCGAAATGGGCTGAAATTTGACAGGTCGATCGGAAACAAAAATCGCGCCGGGGGCAATTTCGTCATTTTTCGCGTCGGTGTCGAAATGGGCTGAAATTTGACAGGTCGATCGGAAACAAAAATCGCGCCGGGGGCAATTTCGTCATTTTTCGCGTCGGTGTCGAAATGGGCTGAAATTTGACAGGTCGATCGGAAACAAAAATCGCGCCGGGGGCAATTTCGTCATTTTTCGCGTCGGTGTCGAAATGGGCTGAAATTTGACAGGTCGATCGGAAACAAAAATCGCGCCGGGGGCAATTTCGTCATTTTTCGCGTCGGTGTCGAAATGGGCTGAAATTTGACAGGTCGATCGGAAACAAAAATCGCGCCGGGGGCAATTTCGTCATTTTTCGCGTCGGTGTCGAAATGGGCTGAAATTTGACAGGTCGATCGGAAACAAAAATCGCGCCGGGGGCAATTTCGTCATTTTTCGCGTCGGTGTCGAAATGGGCTGAAATTTGACAGGTCGATCGGAAACAAAAATCGCGCCGGGGGCAATTTCGTCATTTTTCGCGTCGGTGTCGAAATGGGCTGAAATTTGACAGGTCGATCGGAAACAAAAATCGCGCCGGGGGCAATTTCGTCATTTTTCTCGACTGTGTCGGAATGGGCTCAAATTTGACAGGTTGATCGGGAACAAAAATCGCCCCGGGAGAATTTCGTCATTTTTCGCAAATGTGTCGGAATTGCATAAAATTTGATTGGTTGATTGGAAACAAAAACCGCGCCGGGGACAATTTCGTCATTTTTCGCGTCTGTGTCGGAATGGGCTAAAATTTGATAGGTTGATCGGAAACAAAAATCGCGTCGTGGGCAATTTCGTCATTTTTCTCGACCGTGTCGAAATGGGCTCAAATTTGACAGGTTGATCGGGAACAAAAATCGCGCCGGGAGAATTTCGTCATATTTCGCAACTGTGTCGGAATTGGCTAAAATTTGACAGCTTGATCGAAAAAATAATCGCCCCGGGGGCAATTTCGACATTTTTCACGACGGTGCCAAAATGGGCAAAAATTTGACAGGTTTATCGGAAACAAAAATCGCGCCCGGGGCAATTTCGTCATTTTTCGTGACTGTGTCAGAATGGGTTAAAATTTGACAGGTTGATCGATAACAAAAAACCGCGCCGGGGGCAATTTCGTCATTTTTCGCAACAGTGTCGGAATTTGCAAAAATTTGACAGGTTGATCGGAAAGAAAAATCGCACGGGGGGCAATTTTGTCATTTTTCGCGACGGTGTCGGAATTGGCTAAAATTTGACAAGTTGATCGGAGACAAAAATCGCTCCGGAGGCAATTTCGTCATTTTTTGCAACAGTGTCGGAATTGGCTAAAATTTGACAGGTTTATCGGAAACAAAAATCGCGCGGGGGCAATCTTGTCATTTTTCGCGTCGATGTCGGAAAGGGCTAAAATCTTACTAGTTGATCGGAAACAAAAACCTAGCCGGGGACAATTTCGTCATTTCTCGCGACTGTGTCGGAATTAGCTAAAATTTGACAGGTTGATCGGAAACAAGAATCGCGCCGGGGGCAATTTTGTCATTTTTCGCGACTGTGCCGGAATGGGCTCAAATTTGACAAATTGATCGGGAACAAAAATCACGCCGGGGGTAATTTCGTAATTTTTCGCAACTGTGTCGAAATTGGCTAAAATTTGACAGGTTGATCGGAAACAAAAATCGCGCCGGGGGCAATTTCGTCATTTTTCGCGACTGTGTCGGAATTAGCTAAAATTTGACAGGTTGAGCGGAAACAAAAATCGCGCCGGGGGTAATTTCGTCATTTTTCGCCACTGTGTCGGAATCGGCTGAAATTTGACTTGTTGATCGGAAACAAAAACCGCGCCGGGGGCAATTTCGTCATTTTTCGCGACTGTGTCGGAATTAGCTAAAATTTGACAGGTTGAGCGGAAACAAAAATCGCGCCGGGGACAATTTCGTCATTTTTCGCGACTGTGTCGGAATGGGCTGAAATTTGGCAGTTTGATCGGAATAAAAATCACGCCGAGGGCAATTTCCTCCTTTTTCTTGACTGTGTCGGAATGAGCTCAAATTTGACAGGTTGATCAGGAGCGAAAACCGCATCGAGGGTAATTTCGTCATTTTTTGCAACTGTGTCGGAATTGGCTAAAATTTGACTGGTTGATAGGAAACAAAAATCGCATCGGGGCAATTTTGTCATTTTTCGCAACGATGTCGAAATGGGCTAAAATTTGATTGGTTGATAGGAAACAAAATCCGCGTCGGGGGTAATTTCCTCATTTTTCGGGGCTGTGTCGGAATGGGCTAAAATTTGACAGGTTGATCGGAAACAAAAATCGCGTCGGGGGCAATTTCGTCATTTTTCTCGACTGAGTCGGAATGGGCCCAAATTTGACAGGATGATCGGGAACAAAATTCGCTCCGAGAGAATTTCGTCATTTTTCACAACTGTGTCGGAACTGGCTAAAATTTGACGGGTTGATCGAAAACAAAAATCGCGGCGGGGGCAATTTCTACATTTTTCACGACGGTGTCGGAATGGGCTAAAATTTGAGAGGTTGATCCGGAACAAAAACCGCGCTAGGGGTAATTTCGTCATTTTTCGCAACTGCGTCGAAATGGGCTAAAATTTGACAGGTTGATCGGAAACCAAAATCGTGCCGGGGGCAATTTCTTCATTTTTAGAAACTGTGTCGGAATGGGCAAAAATTTGACAGGTTGATTGGAAACAAAAAACGCGCCGGGGGCACTTTCGTCATTTTTCGCAACTGTGTCGGAATGGGCTAAAATTTGACAAGTTGATCGGAAAGAAAAAATCGTGCCGGGGGCAATTTCGTCATTTTTCGCGACTGTGTCGGAATGAGCTAAAATTTGACAGGTTCATCGGGAACAAAAACCGCGCCGGGGGCGATTTCGTCATTTTTCGCGACTGTGCCGGAATGGGCTAAAATTTGATTGGTTGATTGGAAACATGGGCTCAAATTTGACAAGTTGATCGGGAACAAAAATCACCTAAAATTTGACAGGTTCATCGGGAACAAAAACCGCGCCGGGGGCGATTTCGTCATTTTTCGCGATTGTGCCGGAATGGGCTCAAATTTGAAAGGTTGATCGGACACAAAAATCGCGCCGGGAGCAATTTCATCATTATTCGCGACTGTGTCGGAATGGGCAAAAATTTGACAGGCTGATCGGAAACAAAAATCGCGTCGGGGGCAATTTCGTCATTTTTCTCGACCGTGTCGAAATGGTCTCAAATTTGACAGGTTGATCGGGAATAAAAATCGCGTCGGGAGAATTTTGTCATTTTTCGCAACTGTGTCGGAATTGGCTAAAATTTGACAGCTTGATCGAAAAAAAATCGCGTCGTGGGCAATTTCGACATTTTTCGCGACGGTGTCAAAATGGGCAAAAATTTGACAGGTTTATCGGAAACAAAAATCGCGCCCGGGGCAATTTCGTCATTTTTCGCGACTGTGTCGGAATGGGCTAAAATTTGACAGGTTGATCGATAACAAAAAATCGCGCCGGGGGCAATTTCGTCATTTTTCGCAACAGTGTCGGAATTTGCTAAAATTTGACAGGTTGATCGGAAAGAAAAATCGCATGGGGGGCAATTTTGTCATTTTTCGCGACGGTGTCGGAATGGGCTAAAGTTTGACAAGTTGATCGGAGACAAAAATCGCGCCGGAGGCAATTTCGTCTTTTTTCGCAACAGTGTCGGAATTGGCTAAAATTTGACAGGTTGATCGGAAACAAAAATCGCGCGGGGCAATCTTGTCATTTTTCGCGTCGATATCGGTATGGGCTAAAATTTGACAGGTTGGTCGGAAACAAAAATCGCGCCGGGGGCAATTTCGTCATTTTTCGCGACTGTGCCGGAATGGGCTCAAATTTGACAGGTTGATCGGGAACAAAAATCGCGCCGGGGGTAATTACGACATTTTTCGCAACTGTGTCGGAATTCGCTAAAATTTGACAGTTCGATCGGAAACAAAAATCGTGCCGCAGGCAATTTTGTCATTTTCGCGATGATGTCGAAATGGGCTAAAATTTGACAGGTTGATCGGAAACAAAAATCGCGCCGGGGGCAATTTTGTCATTTTTCGCGACTGTGCTTGAATGGGCTCAAATTTGACAGGTTGATCGGGAACAAAAATTGCGCCGGGGGTAATTTCGTAATTTTTCGCAACTGTGTCGAAATTGGCTAAAATTTTGAAAGGTTGATCGGAAACAAAAATCGCGCCGGGACAATTTCGTCATTTTTCGCAACGGTGTCGGAATGGGCTGAAATTTGGCAGTTTGATCGGAAAGAAAAATCACGCCAAGGGCAATTACCTCCTTTTCCTCGAGTGTGTCGGAATGGGCTGAAACTTGGCAGGTTGATCGCAAATAAAAGTCGCACCGGGGGCAATTTCGTAATTTTTCGCGATTGTGTCGGAATGGGCTCAAATTTGAAAGGTTGATCAGTAACAAAAATCGCGTCGGGGGTAATTTCGTCATTTTTTGCAACTGTGTCGGAATTGCCTAAAATTTGGCTGGTTGATCGGAAACAAAAATCGCGCCGGGGGCAATTTTGTCATTTTTCGCGACGATGTCGGAATGGGCTAAAATTTGATTGGTTGATGGGAAACAAAAACCGCGCCGGGGGCAATTTCCTCATTTTTCACGACTGTGTCGGAATGGGCTAAAATTTGACAGGTTGATCGGGAACAAAAATTGCGTCGGGGCAATTTCGTCATTTTTCTCGACTGTCGGAATGGGCTCGACTTTGACAGGTTGATCGGGAACAAAAATCGCGCTGGGAGAATTTCGTAAATTTTCGCAACTGTGTCGGAATTGGCTAAAATTTGAGAGTTTGATCCGGAACAAAAACCGCGCTGGGGTAATTTCGTCATTTTTCGTAACTGCGTCGAAATGGGCTAAAATTTGACAGGTTGATCGGAAACAAAAATCGCGCCGGGGACAATTTCTTCATTTTTCGAAACTGTGTCGGAATGGGCTAAAATTGGACAGGTTGATAGGAAACAAAAAATCGCGCCGGTGGCAATTTCGTCATTTTTCGCAACTGTGTCGGAATAGGCTAAAATTTGACAAGTTGATCGGAAAGAAAAAACCGCGCCGGGGGTAATTTTGTCATTTTTCGCAAATGTGTCGGAATGGGCTAAAATTTGACAGGTTGATCGGAAACAAAAATCGCGTCGGGGGCTATTTCGTCATTTTTCTCGACTGTGTCCGAGTGGGCTCAAATTTGACAGGTTGGTCGGGAACAAAAATCGCGCCGGGAGAATTTCGTCATTTTTCGCAACTGTGTCGAAATAGGCTAAAATTTGACAGGTTGATCGGACACAAAAATCGCATCGGGGGCTATTGTCATTTTTCGCGACGATGTCGGAATGGGCTAAAATTTGATTGGTTGATCAGAAACAAAAATCGCGCCGGGGACAATTTCGTCATTTTTCGCGACTGTGTCGGAATGGGCTAAAATTTGA
>NW_019261374.1:0-10991 GCF_002742605.1 Olea europaea var. sylvestris | reverse complement strand
CGTCATTTTCGCGACTGTGTCGGAATGGGCTAAAATTTGATAGGTTGATCGGAAACAAAAATCGCATCGGGGGCAATTTCGTCATTTTTCTCGACCGTGTCGAAATGGGCTCAAATTTGACAGGTTGATCAGGAACAAAAATCGCGCCGGGAGAATTTCGTCATTTTTCGCAACTGTGTCGGAATTGGCTAAAATTTGACAGGTTGATCGGAAACAAAAATCGCATCGGGGGCTATTTTGTCATTTTTCGCGATGATGTCGGAATGGGCTAAAATTTGATTGGTTGATCAGAAACAATCACCGCGCCGGGGACAATTTCGTCATTTTTCGGGACTGTGCCGGAATTGGCTAAAATTTGACAGGTTGATCGGAAACAAAAATCGCGCCGAGGGCAATTTCGACATTTTTCGCGACGATGTCGGAATGGGCTAAAATTTGAGAGGTTGATCCGGAACAAAAACCGCCCTGGGGGTAATTTCGTCATTTTTTCCAACTGTGTCGAAATTGGCTAAAATTTGACAGGTTGATCGGAAACAAAAATCGCGCCGGGGGCAATTTCTTCATTTTTTGAAACTGTGTCGGAATGGGCTAAAATTTGACAGGTTGATCGGAAACAAAAAACCGCGCCGGGGGCAATTTCGTCATTTTCCACAACTGTGTCGAAATGGGCAAAAATTTGACAAGTTGATCGGGAAGAAAAAACCGTGCCGGGGGCAATTTCGTCATATTTCGCGACTGTGTAGGAATGGGCTAAAATTTGACAGGTTGATCGGAAACAAAAATCGCGCCGGGGGTAATTTCGTCATTTTTCGTGACTGTGCCGGAATGGGCTCAAATTTGACAGGTTGATCGGAAACAAAAATTGCGTCGGGGGCAATTTCGTCATTTTTCTCGACTGTGTCGGAAAGGGCTCAATTTTGACAGGTTGATCGGGAACAAAAATCACGCCGGGAGAATTTCGTAAATTTTCGTAACTGTGTCGGAATTGGCTAAAATTTGAGAGGTTGATCTGGAAAAAAAATCGCGCCGTGGGCAATTTCGTCATTTTTCGCAACTGTGTCGAAATGGTTTAGAATTTGACAGGTTGATCGGAAACAAAAATCGCGTCAGGGACAATTTCGTCATTTTTCGCGATTGTGTCGGAATGGGCTAAAAGTTGACAGGTTGATCGGAAACAAAAATTGCGCCGGGGGCAATTTCTTAATTTTTCTCGACTGTGTCGAAATGGGCTAAAATTTGACTGGTTGATCGGAAATAAAAACCACGGCAGGGGCAATTTTGTCATTTTTCGCGACTGTGTCGGAATGGGCTAAAATTTGACAGATCGATCGGAAACAAAAACCGCACCGGGGGCAATTTCGTTATTTTTCGCGACTGTGTCGGAATTGGCTAAAATTTGACAGGTTGGTCGGAAAGAAAAATCGCACGGGGGGCAATTTTGTCATTTTTCGCGACGGTGTCGGAATGGGCTAAAGTTTGACAGGTTGATCGAAGACAAAAATCGCGCCGGAGGCAATTTCGTCAGTTTTCGCAACAGTGTCGGAATTGGCTAAAATTTGACGGGTTGATCGGAAAAAAAAATCGCGCGGGGGCAATCTTGTCATTTTTCGCGTCGATGTCGGAATGGGCTAAAATTTGACTGGTTGATCGGAAACAAAAACCTAGCCGGGGACAATTAAGTCATTTCTCGCGACTGTGTCGGAATTGGCTAAAATTTGACACGTTGATCGGAAACAAAAATCGCGCCGGGGGCAATTTTGTCATTTTTCGCGACTGTGCCGGAATGGGCTCAAATTTGACAGGTTGATCGGGAACAAAAATCGCTCCGGGGGTAATTTCGTAATTTTTCGCAACTGTGTCGAAATTGGCTAAAATTTGACAGGTTGATCGGAAACAAAAATCGCGCCGAGGCCAATTTCGTCATTTTTCGCGACGGTGTCGAAATCGGCTAAAATTTGACTTGTGCATCGGAAACAAAAATCGCGCAGGGGGCAATTTCGTCATTTTTCGCAACAGTGTCGGAATTGGCTAAAATTTGACAGGTTGATCGGAAACAAAAATCGCGCGGGTGCAATCTTTTCATTTTTCGCGTCGATGTCGGAATGGGCTAAAATTTGACTGGCTGATCAGAAACAAAAACCTAGCCGGGGACAATTTCGTCATTTCTCGCGACTGTGTCGGAATTGGCTAAAATTTGACAAGTTGATCGGAAACAAAAACCGCTTCGGGGGCAAATTTTGTCATTTTTCGCGACTGTGTCGGAATGGGCTAAAATTTGACAGGTTGATCGTAAACAAAAATCGCGCCGGGGCAATTTCGTAATTTTTCGCGACTGTGTCGGAATGGGCTCAAATTTGAAAGGTTGATCAGTAACAAAAATCGCGTCGGGGGTAATTTCGTCATTTTTTGCAACTGTGTCGGAATTGGCTAAAATTTGATTGGTTGATCGGAAACAAAAATCGCGTCGGGGGCAATTTCGTCATTTTTCTCGACTGTGTCGGAATGAGCTCAACTTTGAAAGGTTGATCGGGAACAAAAATCGCGCTGGGAGAATTTCGTAAATTTTCGCAACTGTGTCGGAATTGGCTAAAATTTGACAGGTTGATCGAAAACAAAAATCGCGCCGAGGGCAATTTCGACATTTTTCGCGACAGTGTCGGAATGGGCTAAAATTTGAGAGGTTGATCCGGAACAAAAACCGCGCCGGGGGCAATTTCGTCATTTTTTGCAACTTTGTCGAAATGGGCTAGAATTTGACTGATTGATTGGAAACAAAAATTGCGCCGGGGGCAATTTCGTCATGTTTCGCGACTGTGTCGGAACGGGCAAAAATTTGATAGGTTGATCGGAAACAAAAATCGCGTCGGGCACAATTTCGTCACTTTTCGCGACTGTGTCGGAATGGGCTAAAATTTGACAGGTTGATCGGAAACAAAAATCGCGCCAGGGGCAATTTCGCCATTTTTCTCGACTGTGTCGAAATGGGCTAAAATTTGACTGGTTGATCGGAAATAAAAACCCCGACAGGGGCAATTTCGTCATTTTTCGCGACTGTGTCGGAATGGGCTAAAATTTGACAAATCGATCGGAAGCACAAACCCGCTGGGGGCAATTTCGTTATTTTTCTCGACTGTGTTGGAATTGGCTAAAATTTGACAGGTTGATCGGAAAGAAAAATTGCACGAGGGGCAATTTTGTCATTTTTCGCGACGGTGACGGAATGGGCTAAAATTTGACAGGTTGATCGGAGACAAAAATCGCGCCGGAGGCAATTTCGTCATTTTTCGCAACAGTGTTGGAATTGGCTAAAATTTGACAGGTTGATCGGAAACAAAAATCGCGCGGGGGCAATCTTGTCATTTTTCGCGTCGATGTCGGAATGGGCTAAAATTTGACTGGTTGATCGGAAACAAAAACCTAGCCGGGGGCAATTTTGTCATTTTTCGCGACTGTGCCGGAATGGGCTCAAATTTGACAGGTTGATCGGGAACAAAAATCACTCCGGGGGTAATTTCGTAATTTTTCGCAACTGTGTCGAAATTGGCTAAAATTTGACAGGTTGATCGGAAACAAAAATCGCGCGGGGGCAATCTTGTCATTTTTCGCGTCGATGTCGGAATGGGCTAAAATTTGACTGGTTGATCGGGAACAAAAATCACTCCGGGGGTAATTTCGTAATTTTTCGCAACTGTGTCGAAATTGGCTAAAATTTGACAGGTTGATCGGAAACAAAAATCGCGCCGCGGCCAATTTCGTCATTTTTCGCGACGGTGTCAAAATCGGCTAAAATTTGACTGGTGCATCGGAAACGAAAATCGCGCCGGGGACAATTTCGTCATTTTTCAAGACTGTGGCAGAATGGGCTGAAATTTGGCAGTCTGATCGGAAAAAAAATCACGCCGAGGGCAATTTCCTCCTTTTTCTCGGCTGTGTCGGAATGGGCTCAAATTTGACAGGTTGATCGGGAACAAAAATCGCATCGGGGGTAATTTCGTAATTTTTCGCAACTGTGTCGATATTGGCTAAAATTTGACAGGTTGATCGGAAACAAAAATCGCGCCAAGGACAATTTCGTCATTTTTCGCGACGGTGTCAAAATCGGCTAAAATTTGACTGGTGCATCGGAAACGAAAATCGCGCCGGGGACAATTTCGTCATTTTTCAAGACTGTGGCAGAATGGGCTGAAATTTGACAGTCTGATCGGAAAAAAAATCACGCCGAGGGCAATTTCCTCCTTTTTCTCGGCTGTGTCGGAATGGGCTCAAATTTGACAGGTTGATCAGGAACAAAAATCGTGTCAAGGGTAATTTCATCATTTTTTGCAACTGTGTCGGAATTGGTTAAAATTTGACTGGTTGATAGGAAACAAAAACCGCGCCGGGGGCAATTTAGTCATTTTTCGCGACGATGTCGAAATGGGCTAAAATTTGATTGGTTGATCGAAATCAAAATCCGCGCCGGGGGCAATTTCATCATTTTTCGCGACTGTATCGGAATGGGCTAAAATTTGACAGGTTGATCGGAAACAAAAATCGCGTCGGGGGCAATTTCGTCATTTTTCTCGACTGAGTCGGAATGGGCTCAAATTTGACAGGTAGATCGAGAACAAAATTCTCGCCGGGAGAATTTCGTCATTTTTCGCAACTGTGTCGGAATTGGCTAAAATTTGACAGGTTGATCGAAAACAAAAATCGCGCCGGGGGCAATTTCGACATTTTTCACGACGGTGTCGAAATGGGCTGAAATTTGAGAGGTTGATCCGGAACAAAAACCGCGCTGGGGGTAATTTCGTCATTTTTCGCAACTGCGTCGAAATGGGCTAAAATTTGACAGGTTGATCGGAAACAAAAATCGCGCCGGGGGCAATTTCTTCATTTTTTGAAACTGTGTCGGAATGGGCTAAAATTTGACAAGTTGATCGGAGACAAAAATCGCGCCGGAGGCAATTTCGTCATTTTTTGCAATAGTGTCAGAATTGGCTAAAATTTGACAGGTTGATCGGAAACAAAAATTGCGCGGGGGCAATCTTTTTATTTTTCGTGTCGATGTCGGAATGGGCTAAAATTTGACTGGCTGATCGGAAACAAAAACCTAGCCGGGGACAATTTCGTCATTTCTCTCGACTGTGTCGGAATTGGCTAAAATTTGACAGGTTGATCGGAAACAAAAATCGCGTCGGGGGCAAATTTCGTCATTTTTCGCAACTGTGTCGGAATGAGCTAAAATTTGACAGGTTGATCGGAAACAAAAATCGCGCCAGGGGCAATTTCGTCATTTTTCGCGACGGTGTCGAAATCGGCTAAAATTTGACTGGTGGATCGGAAACAAAAATCGCGCCGGGGACAATTTCGTCATTTTTCGCGACTGTGTCGGAATGGGCTGAAATTTGGCAGTTTGATCGGAAATAAAAATCACGCCGAGGGCAATTTCCTCCTTTTTCTCGACTGTGTCGGAATGAGCTCAAATTTGACAGGTTGATCAGGAGCAAAAACCGCATCGAGGGTAATTTCGTCATTTTTTGCAACTGTGTCGGAATTGGCTAAAATTTGATTGGTTGATAGGAAACAAAAATCGCGTCGGGGCAATTTTGTCATTTTTCGCAACGATGTCGAAATGGGCTAAAATTTGATTGGTTGATAGGAAACAAAATCCGCGCTGGGGGCAATTTCCTCATTTTTCGAGACTGTGTCGGAATGGGCTAAAATTTGACAGGTTGATCGGAAACAAAAATCGCGTCGGGGGCAATTTCGTCATTTTTCTCGACTGAGTCGGAATTGGCCCAAATTTGACAGGTTGATCGGGAACAAAATTCACGCCGGGAGAATTTCGTCATTTTTCAAAACTGTTACGGAATTGGCTAAAATTTGACAGGTTGATCGAAAACAAAAATCGCGCCGGGGGTAATTTCGTCATTTTTCGTAACTGTGTCGAAATGGGCTAAAATTTGACAGGTTGATAGGAAACAAAAATCGTGCCGGGGGCAATTTCTTCATTTTTCGAAACTGTGTCGGAATGGGCTAAAATTTGACAGGTTGATTGGAAACAAAAAACCGCGCCGGGGGCAATTTCGTCATTTTTCGCAACTGTGTCTGAATGGGCTAAAATTTGACAAGTTGATCGGAAAGAAAAAACAGTGCCGGGGGCAATTTCGTCATTTTTCGCGACTGTGTAGGAATGGGCTAAAATTTGACAGGTTGATCGGAAACAAAAATCGCGCCGGGGGCACTTTCGTCATTTTTCGCGACTGTGTCGAGATGGGCTCATATTTGACAGGTTGATTCGGAACAAAAACCGCGCCGGGGGTAATTTCGTCATTTTTCGCAAATGTGTCGGAATTGGCTAAAATTTGACAGGTTGATCGGAAACAAAAATCGCGCCGGGGACAATTTCGTCATTTTTCGCGACTGTGTCGGAATGGGCTAAAATTTGATAGGTTGATCGGAAACAAAAATCGCGTCGGGGGCAATTTCGTCATTTTTCTCGACCGTGTCGAAATGGTCTCAAATTTGACAGGTTGATTGGGAACAAAAATCGCGCCGGGAGAATTTTGTCATTTTTCGCAACTGTGTCGGAATTGGCTAAAATTTGACAGCTTGATCGAAAAAAAATCGCCCCGGGGGTAATTTCGACATTTTTCGCGAGGGTGTCAAATTGGGCAAAAATTTGACCGGTTTATCGAAAACAAAAATCGCGCTCGGGGCAATTTCGTCATTTTTCGCGACTGTGTCGGAATGGGCTAAAATTTGACAGGTTGATCGATAACAAAAAACCGCGCCGGGGGCAATTTCGTCATTTTTCGCAACAGTGTCGGAATTTGCTAAAATTTGACAGGTTGATCAGAAAGAAAAATCGCACGGGGGGCAATTTTGTCATTTTTCGCGACGGTGTCGGAATGGGCTAAAGTTTGACAGGTTGATCGGAGACAAAAATCGCGCCGGAGGTAATTTCGTCATTTTTCGCAACAGTGTCGGAATTGGCTTAAATTTGATGGGTCGATCGGAAACAAAAATCGCGCGGGGGCAATCTTGTCATTTTTCGCGTCGATGTCGGAATGGGCTAAAATTTGACTGGTTGATCGGAAAGAAAATCCTAGCCGAGGCCAATTTCGTCATTTCTCGGGATTGTGTCGGAATTGGCTAAAATTTGACAGGTTGATCGGAAACAAAAATCGCGCCGGGGGCGATTTCGTAATGTTTTGCGACTGTGTCGAAGTTGGCTAAAAATTAGATAGGTTGGTCGGAAACAAAAATCGCGCCGGGGGCAATTTCGTCATTTTTCGCGACTGTGCCGGAATGGGCTCAAATTTGACAGGTTGATCGGGAACAAAAATCGCGCCGGGGGTAATTACGTCATTTTTCGCAACTGTGTCGGAATTCGCTAAAATTTGACAGTTCGATCGGAAACAAAAATCGTGCCGCAGGCAATTTTGTCATTTTCGCGATGATGTCGAAATGGGCTAAAATTTGACAGGTTGATCGTAAACAAAAATCGCGCCGGGGCAATTTCGTAATTTTTCGCGACTGTGTCGGAATGGGCTCAAATTTGAAAGGTTGATCAGTAACAAAAATCGCGTCCGGGGTAATTTCGTCATTTTTTCGACTGTGTCGGAATTGGCTAAATTTTGGCTGGTTGATCGGAAACAAAAATTGCGCCGGGGGCAATTTTGTCATTTGTCGGGACGATGTCGGAATGGGCTAAAATTTGATTGGTTGATCGGAAACAAAAACCGGGCCGGGGGCAATTTCCTCATTTTTCACGACTGTGTCGGAATGGGCTAAAATTTGACAGGTTGATCGGGAACAAAAATCGCGTCGGGGGCAATTTCGCCATTTTTCTCGACTGTCGGAATGGGCTCAACTTTGACAGGTTGATCGGGAACAAAAATCGCGCTGGGAGAATTTCGTAAATTTTCGCAACTGTGTCGGAATTAGCTAAAATTTGACAGGTTGATCGAAAAAAAAAATCGCACCGAGGGCAATTTCGACATTTTTCGCAACGGTATCGGAATGGGCTAAAATTTGAGAGGTTGATCCTGAAAAAAAACCGCGCCGGGGGCAATTTCGTCATTTTTCGCAACTGTGTCGAAATGGGCTAGTATTTGACAGGTTGATTGGAAACAAAAATCGCGCCCGGGGCAATTTCATCATTTTTCGCGACTGTGTCGGAATGGGCAAAAATCCGACAGGTTGATCGTAAACAAAAATCGCGCCGGGGCAATTTCGTAATTTTTCGCGACTGTGTCGGAATGGGCTCAAATTTGAAAGGTTGATCAGAAACAAAAATCGCGCCGGGGCAATTTCGTAATTTTTCGCGACTGTGTCGGAATGGGCTCAAATTTGAAAGGTTGATCAGTAACAAAAATCGCGCCGGGGGAATTTCGTAATTTTTCGCAACTGTGTCGACATTGGCTAAAATTTTGAATGGTTGATCGGAAACAAAAATCGCGCCGGGGAAATATCGTCATTTTTCGCGACAGTGTCGGAATGGGCTGAAATTTGGCAGTTTGATCGGAAAGAAAAATCACGTCGGGGGCAATTACCTCCTTTTCCTCGAGTGTGTCGGAATGGGCTGAAATTTGGCAGGTTGATCGCAAATAAAAGTCGCGTCGGGGGAAATTTCGTCATTTTTCTCGTCTGAGTCGGAATGGGCTCAAATTTGACAGGTTGATCGGGAACAAAATTCACACCGGGAGAATTTCGTCATTTTTCGCAACTGTGTCGGAATTGGCTAAAATTTGACAGGTTGATCGAAAATAAAAATCGCGCCGGGGGTAATTTCGTCATTTTTCGCTACTGTGTCGGAATGGGCTTTAATTTGATAGGTTGATCAGGAACAAAAATAGCGCCGGGGGTAATTACGTCATTTTTCGCAACTGTGTCGAAATTGGCTAAAATTTGACAGTTCGATCGGAAAAAAAAATCGTGCCGCAGGCAATTTTGTCATTTTCGCGACGATGTCGAAATGGGCTAATATTTGACAGGTTGATCGTAAACAAAAATCGCGCCGGGGCAATTTCGTAATTTTTCGCGACTGTGTCGGAATGGGCTAAAATTTGACAGGTTGATCGTAAACAAAAATCGCGCCGGGGCAATTTCGTAATTTTTCGCGACTGTGTCGGAATGGGCTAAAATTTGACAGGTTGATCGTAAACAAAAATCGCGCCGGGGCAATTTCGTAATTTTTCGCGACTGTGTCGGAATGGGCTCAAATTTGAAAGGTTGATCTGTAACAAAAATCGCGTCCGGGGTAATTTCGTCATTTTTTCAACTGTGTCGGAATTGGCTAAAATTTGGCTGGTTGATCGGAAACAAAAATTGCGCCGGGGGCAATTTTGTCATTTTTCGGGATGATGTTGGAATGGGCTAAAATTTGATTGGTTGATCGGAAACAAAAATCGCGCCGGGGGCAATTTCCTCATTTTTCACGACTGTGTCGGAATGGGCTAAAATTTGACAGTTTGATCGGGAACAAAAATCGCGTCGGGGGCAATTTCGTCATTTTTCTCGACTGTCGGAATGGGCTCAACTTTGACAGGTTGATCGGGAACAAAAATCGCATTGGGAGAATTTCGTAAATTTTCGCAACTGGGTCGGAATTGGCTAAAATTTGACAGGTTGATCGAAAACAAAAATCGCGCCGAGGGCAATTTCGACATTTTTCGCAACAGTATCGGAATGGGCTAAAATTTGAGAGGTTGATCCGGAACAAAAACCGCGCCGGGGGCAATTTCATCATTTTTCGCAACTGTGTCGAAATGGGCTAGAATTTGACAGGTTGATTGGAAACAAAAATCGCGTCGGGGGCAATTTCGTAATTTTTCGCGACTGCTTCGGAATGGGCAAAAATCTGACAGGTTGATCGTAAACAAAAATCGTGCCGGGCAATTTCGTAATTTTTCGCGACTGTGTCGGAATGGGCTCAAATTTGAAAGGTTGATCAGTAACAAAAATCGTGTCGGGGGTAATTTCGTCATTTTTTGCAACTGTGTCGGAATTGGCTAAAATTTGGCTGGTTGATCGGAAACAAAAATCGCGCCGGGGGCAATTTTGTCATTTTTCACGACGATGTCGGAATGGGCTAAAATTTGATTGGTTGATCGGAAACAAAAACCGCACCGGGGGCAATTTCCTCATTTTTCACGACTGTGTCGGAATGGGCTAAAATTTGACAAGTTGATCGGAAACAAAAATCCCGTCGGGGGCAATTTCGTCATTTGTCTCGACTGTCGGAATGGGCTCAACTTTGACAGGTTAATCGGGAACAAAAATCGCGCTGGGAGAATTTCGTAAATTTTCGCAACTGTGTCGGAATTGGCTAAAATTTGACAGGTTGATCGAAAACAAAAATCGCGCCGAGGGCAATTTCGGCATTTTTCGCAACGGTGTCGGAATGGGCTAAAATTGAGAGGTTGATCCGGAACAAAAATCGCGCCGGGGGAAATTTCGTCATTTTTCGCAACTGTGTCGAAATGGGCTAGGATTTGACAGGTTGATTGGAAACAAAAATCGCGCCGGGGGCAATTTCGTCATTTTTCGCGACTGTGTCGGAATGGGCAAAAGTTTGACAGGTTGATCGTAAACAAAAATCGCGCCGGGGCAATTTAGTAATTTTTCGCGACTGTGTCGGAATGGGCTCAAATTTGAAAGGTCGATCAGTAACAAAAATCGCGTCAGGGGTAATTTCGTCATTTTTTGCAACTGTGTCGGAATTGGATAAAATTTGGCTGGTTGATCGGAAACAAAAATCGCGCCGGGGGCAATTTTGTCATTTTTCACGACGATGTCGGAATGGGCTAAAATTTGATTGGTTGATCGGAAACGAAAACCGCACCGGGGGCAATTTCCTCATTTTTCACGACTGTGTCGGAATGGGCTAAAATTTGACAGGTTGATCGGAAACAAAAATCCCGTCGGGGGCAATTTCGTCATTTGTCTCGACTGTCGGAATGGGCTCAACTTTGACAGGTTGATCGGGAACAAAAATCGCGCTG
>NW_019261373.1:0-1022 GCF_002742605.1 Olea europaea var. sylvestris | reverse complement strand
TTAGTCGAGGAGAGATTTCTTTTCTTCCAAAATTTTGGGAGTGGTCTTTGTGGGTCCATAAACTTCTGCTCAAGAGGAATCTCTGAGAGTTAGCTTTTGCAGTCGGTTCTATTGGAAAAGATTACCATCGCCCAAACTCCATTTACAGAGCTCTTTGTGAGGTTTGGTGTCCAGAAACCAATACCTTTGTGACTGCCAATGGTGAAATTGGCATTTCTCTTTGGGACATTCGCGAGATAAGTGGACTTTCGATCACGGGTCATTATTATGAGGAAGTAGTCCTCAGCCTTTCAGAGTTGACGGATCATCTTCCCAAGTCTTGTTTGTATCTCTTTAATGTTTTCGCATTGATTGCCCACGCGAATGAATCTGACAGAGTCACTCACGAACAGTGGATTAATTTTTGGTTTCATGAGAATGGTTGCGTTCCAAACCCTCATTAACACAAAAATTATAAGAATGCTATGAATTTAAATCCATTCAAAAGGTGTCATCAAAGAACATCGAAGGAAATACGGCGGCCCGTGGTGGCAGACAAGCCGAGAGACATTACTCGTAGGGATCGATGGCATTGGGGCAATTTTCTAGTATCTCTGTCTATGGAAGAAGAAGAGAAATTAGAGATAGCAACCTATCTCTCCCTATGGCTTTGTCGCTTCGTTCTTCCATCTGGGGACGAAAGTATAAGAGTCGGGACTTTTAAAGCATCTTCTAGGATGGCAGGCAGATACACTTATAGTCTAGTTCCACCCATATTAGCGAGCATTTATAGTGGACTTACACGAACATCTAACTATTAGGCAAATCCAGACCTTGGCTCAATTTCACATTCATTTCCTGGAAATTTTCTTTATGCTTGGGCAGCAACTTATTTTGTCCGAGGTGTTTATGCTCATATAGACAAGAGTTATTCTCGTCCTATAATTCGAAGATATGCCGGAACTCTGAATGCTTTTCAATCTTGGGAGAAAAATGTCGTTGATTGTTGGGAATTTATCTGTGGAGCGATGAACATCGATAAC
>NW_019261372.1:0-1023 GCF_002742605.1 Olea europaea var. sylvestris | reverse complement strand
GGCCGATTCCAATAAACCTGCCAAATTTCGGCCTATTCCAACACTGTTGCGACAAATGACAAAATTGCCCTTTGTGCAATTTTTCTTTGTTAATTTTCTGTCAGCACTTCTTCAACCTGACATAATTAATACGAAAATTAATTATTCGGAGGCACAAACAAAGGAATTTGGCTAAAATCTTATGATCCCGGATCTATGCCCCGAGTCCAATTTCGCTGGTCGTTTCCAATCAACCGGCCAAATTTCGGCCCATTTCGACACCGTCTCACCAAATGACAAAATTGCCCCTGGTGCGATTTTACTTTGTTAATTTTCCGTCCAGCACTTCTTCAACCTGACATAATTAATAAGGAAATTAATTATTCGGAGGCCCAAACGAAGGAGTTTGGCTAAAATCCCCGATCCCGGGTATGTGCCCGGAGTCCAATTTCACGGGTCGTTTCCAATCAACCTACCAAATTTCGGCCCATTACGACACCGTGCGACAAATGATAGAATTGCCCCTGGTGCTGTTTTGCTTTGTTAACTTTATGTCCAACACTTCTTCAATCTATGAGTCCAATTTCGAGGGCCGCTTATAATCAACCTGCCAATTTCGGCTCATTCCGACACCATCACGACAAATGACAAAATTGCCCCTGGTGCGATTTGTATTTTTTAATTTTCTGTCCATCACTTCTTCAACCAGACATAATTAATACGGAAATTAATTATTTGGAGGCCCAAACGAAGGAATTTGGACAAAATCCCGTGATCCCGGGTCTGTGCCCCGAGTCCAATTTCGCAGGCCGTTTCCTATCAACTGGCCAAATTTAGTCCCATTTCAACACCGTCGCGAAAAATGACAAAATTGCCCCTGGTGCGATTTTGCTTTGTTAATTTTCTATCTAGCACTTCTTCAACCTGACATAATTAATAAGGAAATTAATTAGTCGGAGGCCCAAACGAAGGAATTTGGTTAAAATCCCACGATCCCAAGTCTTTGCCCGGAGTTCAATTTCGCAAGTCATTTCCAATAAACCT
>NW_019261371.1:0-1023 GCF_002742605.1 Olea europaea var. sylvestris | reverse complement strand
TTTTAGTTCTGATGTTGATGTACCATTTCACATTTCATGAACAATACATGCATTATTTTGTTAACGAATACACACAAAATAAACCGACAATTCCATCCCATGCTTGCACTAAAGATTTATTATCGCAAAACAATATGTACTATACATAAGACAATTTAACGTGTAGCATATTTCATGAAGAATACATGCACTTTGTCGTCAACGCATACACACAAAATTGACTGACAATACCATCCCATGCTTGCATTAAACATTTATTATCGCAAAACGATGTGTACTAGAACTCACTTATTTTTTTACTCTCTTTCCCCTCGTGTATGGAGTCCGAGTAGGTGGTGCAGGACGTTGAACACGAGTCGATCACCGCCTATTCGTGCTGCCCACATTGACTTTCTTCTCTAGTACGGTCACCTGTGCTGGCAACTCTGTGGCAGCGCCCATATAAAAATTTTCATCATTTCAATGAAACAGTTCAGCGTGAATGAGGCCACATAGTTGTGGAATACGATTATTCAAGAAAAATAGGCACATACCGTCCACCTCCATGACGTCATAGGTCGATGGGCCTTCATCGTTTCGTCGCTAGGGAGGGTGGGAACGGTCTCTCCTGGGTCTAGTTGAAAGGAAATTGGGTAAAATAGACAAACACAAGATATGAATTATCATTTGCGTAGGGGGAAAGTGATTGGTAATAGAACCCAACTCACAGAAGTTGGAAAAAATTACGCACGTACCATTCATCTCTTGCATGTTACCCTTTTCCGCACGGTCATCGTCCTGTGGGCTCCGTTTATCATCGCCTTCCCCGTCTAGTTGGAAGACAGAGAAAAAATTAATGAATGAGTGAAACTGAATACATATGTATATGACGAGATGAGACGACGGAAGTTGAAAAAAAGTACGCACGCATCGTTCACCTCATGCATTTCACCCTCATCTGCATGGTTGTCGTCATGAGGGCTCCGTTTGTCGTTACCTTCCCCGGCTACTTGAAAAAAAATAAAAAATTATTCAACGAGTTAA
>NW_019261370.1:0-1023 GCF_002742605.1 Olea europaea var. sylvestris | reverse complement strand
TATCCTAAAAATCATACTGTCAAAATCAATTGTATGAAATAATAATAAATACTAATCTCTGAAAAATATGTTTTTATATCCACTCACCAAGTTATGGATTGATCGTGATTTCAATCTTCTCGTCATCTCCTGAAATATGATACAAGATAATCAATTTAACAACCACCCTACCAAGTATTCTTAACTTTTAACTACGAAATACTTGACTTCTCGACACTTGGATATATTCTTTAATTTCCTTCACAATTGGTACTAATTCTACCTTCTAGTCCTTTCATTAAAATCTAATTTAGCAAAATAATCTTCACTCCAAACATAAAAATAATTCATTCTTCCAAACTAGTAAAACTAATAATTATAATTTAACCAATTTAATTTCCCATCTTGCTCCATAAATTCATGCATTCAAATGAGTATTTCATCTCTACAATTATTCCTGTTAACTATATTCATTCAAAAACCCAAACAAAAATTCAAGGTTTTTTCTAAAATTGGTATTTCATACATATTAAGTAGCCTTCCCAATTCAAAAATATTGTCTTGCAAACATATCCCTTTCTTCAATCTGGAAATTAAACCAATAAATCGCAACCCTAAAAAAATTAAGCATAAAACATACCAAGAAATATGTCAAATTGAAGATGAAATTGGAATAGCCAATCCTACCCTTTTTTTTCCTTTCTCTTTCCTTTTCCTTTCTTTCTTTTCTTCTTTCTCTCTTTCTGTTCTCTTTTCTTTCTTTCTTCTCGATTTTTCCAGCTTCTCTGATCCGTTTCCAAATTTTTGTAGGTATATATCAATTGAAAATGGCTAAATAGTTGGGCATTTGACAATTGTAATCCACTAATGCCCTCGTTTGCATTCAAGTCCTCCACTTCCATATAACATCACATTAAATCCTTAACTTCCATTGGATATAAAATCTAACCACTTTACTTTTAATAATATATAAGTAAATCTCCAAAAATTAATTTTTATCCATCTTAAACCTTAAAATATTGACAATTTATAAAATAAACCCCA
>NW_019261369.1:0-1023 GCF_002742605.1 Olea europaea var. sylvestris | reverse complement strand
AGTTAGCTAAAAGTTGAAAAATAATAATAACAATAATTAATTTAATTTAATTTTTTTAATTTTTACCACACCTCACTCCTATGTGGCTATCTACAACACCTATTTTTACCAATTGTAATGGTAGACATTTACCAACGGAAAGTTGATTGGTGATGGTTAGATTTTTACCAACGAAAAATTCGTTGGTAAAATGTTTACTTTTTATCTACAGCGCGATATGTTGATAACTATCAATGACCTCCAAGTTAACAACGGATTTGTGGTTGTTAATATTCCGTTGGTAAAAAGTAATAGCAAGGATATCGTGGTTTCAAGAGTGAAAAATCCGTGCCTGAAGCCATGTTTTTTGTAGTGATTGTAAGGATTAAGAAGTGTAAATCATAGTATTCAGTAAATGATAGTCAACTCAATGTGTGTATGTAAGTAATAAAATCTTTGCATCAGCATATAGAAATCGATAGAGACACATAGAAAATCCGGAGAAAACTATAATATTAGCCTCAGTACATTCATGGAAGGTTCAGACTAGTAAAGCTTACATTACTTGAATAGGAAAAACCACGCATTGATCTTGACCTTAAGTATAGGCGTACCATGGTTCCTATATGTTTGAAGAACTGCAAGAAACAATAAGAAGAAATACATTATCGTTTATCCAGACTCAGAATTTAAATGACTAAATTGTAATGGATTTACCGTTTAATGAACTTTTGCTGATCGAAAATGGCTCATAAGCTCGACTGTAAGCTGAAATCCCAATTTTCAGCAACATTTGGTGAAGAATTGCAGTTTGAATTAGAATCTTGCACAATAATGAAGTTTTCTTGGAAGCCAAAAACAGAAGAAGACTTTAACTTTCTTTTGATGCTAATGGATTCCTCAATCATATTCTTAGCTGCAAATTCATCAGCAGACACCTTTAAGCAGGAAATGTTGTGAATATTAGAATTATCTGATATCTTACTAATTTCAATCTCATTCCAAGGCCTTGTTTGATTTTGAATGGAGGGGCTCAAATTGGAA
>NW_019261368.1:0-1023 GCF_002742605.1 Olea europaea var. sylvestris | reverse complement strand
TGACCCCCCCCCCCCCAATAAAACAAAATGGGATTCGGGATTTCATCAAGCAACATTGTATTTATGTTAAGGGTATTTTGGAGACAAAACTTGTAGAACCTAAGTTGAACCGAGTTATGCAGAACAAATTTGATGATTTTATGCAAGTCAATAATTTTTGCACTCATAAAGTCGGGTGAATTTTGATTTTCTGGAATCCATCCAAAGTCAAATTCGAAGTTTTGGAGACTAATCCCCAAGTCATCCATTATATCGCTACTTACAAGGTAACATCTTAGACCTTTCTTGTTTAGTTTTGTTTATGCTTTCCATACAATTGTTGGTCGGAGGCTGCTTTGGAACAACATCATGGATTTCAATGCAAATGTTTCATTGCATTGGATGATTCTTGGTGATTTCAACAACTTGCTCAAATTTGATGAGAAAAGCAACTGTGCGGAGGTAACACCTTATGAAATTAAGGACTTTGCCAATTGTTGCCTTCACGTTGGGCTTATGGATGTGCGCTCCATTGGTTGTTTTTACTCTTGGACTAATAATTGGGTTTGGAGCAAAATTGATAGAGCTATGGTGAATGACATTTGGGAGCAAAATGGTGAATATGGCCTTGCTGATTTTTTACCTTTCGAGTGCCTTTCCGACCATTCTCCTTGCATTGTGTCCATTCATGATTGTGAGGAGAACACTAGGAAGTCATTCAAAATTTTTAACATGTGGACAATGCATGAAGACGTCCAAGGACTTGTTCAAGCAAGCTGGAATTTTGATGTGGTGGGGACAAAGCAATTTATTCTTTGTAAAAACTTTCACAAGTTAAAAGGAGCATTGAGGGACTTAAATGTTAAACACTTTGGTCATATTTCTACGAGGGGAAATGAGGCTAAAAGAGAATTGGAGGCTACCCAACTTGAGCTCCATGATCAGCCCACAAATGAGCATTATCAGCTTATGGTGGCTAGATTGAGAAAGAAAGCCATGGGATTATGTGAAGTGGAACGTAGTTTTTACTATCAACAAGCAATG
>NW_019261367.1:0-1023 GCF_002742605.1 Olea europaea var. sylvestris | reverse complement strand
GGTTGATCGGAAACAAAAATAGCGTCGGGGGAAATTTCGTCATCTTTCTCGACTGTGTCGGAATGGGCTCAAATTTGATAGGTAGATTGGAAACAAAAATCTGGCCGGAGCAATTTCGTCATTTTTCGCGACTGTGTCGGAATTGGCTAAAATTTGACAGGTTCATCGGAGACAAATATCACTCCCGGGGCAATTTCGTCATTTTTCTCGACTGTGCCAGAATTGGATAAAATTTGGCAGTTTGATCTGAAATAAAAATCGCGCCGGGGGCAATTTCGTCATTTCTCTCGACTGTGTCGGAATGGAATCAAATTTGAGAGGTCGATCGGAAACAAAAATCGCCCCGGGGGCAATTTCGGCATTTTTCCCGACTGTGTCGGAATTGGCTGAAATTTGGCAGTTTGATCGGAAATAAAAATCGCGCCGGCGGTAATATCGTCATTTTTCTGTACTGTGTCGGAATGGGCTCAAATTTGACAGGTTTGTCGGGAACAAAAATCGCGCCGACTGTAATTTCGTCATTTTTCGCGACTGTGTCGGAATTGGCTAAAATTTGACTTGTTGATCGGAAACAAAAATCGCGCCAGGGGCAATTTCGTCATTTTTCTCGACTGTGTCGGAATTGGCTGAAATTTGGCAGTTTGATCTGAAATAAAAAAAGCGTCGGGGGCAATTTCGTCATTTTTCTCGACTGTGTCGGAATGGGCTCAAATTTGACAGGTTGATCGGAAACAAAAATTGCGCCGGGCGAAATTTCGTCATTTTTCGCGACGATGTCGGAGTGGGCTGAAATTTGAAAGGTTGATCGGAAACAAAAATCGCTCCGGCGGCAATTCCGTCATTTTTCTCGACTGCGTCCGAATTGGCCGAAATTTGGCAGTTTGATCTGAAATAGAAATCGCGCCGGGGGAAATTTCGTCTTTTTTCTCGACTGTGTCGAAATGGGCTCAAATTTGACAGTTGATCGAAAACAAAAATCGCGCCGGGAGCAATTTCGTCATTTTTCTCGACTGTGTCGGAATT
>NW_019261366.1:0-1023 GCF_002742605.1 Olea europaea var. sylvestris | reverse complement strand
TCGACTGTGTCGGAATGGGCTCAAATTTGACAGGTTTATCGGAAACAAAAATCGCGCCGGGGACAATTTCGTCATTTTTCTCGGCTGTGTCGGAATTGGATAAAATTTGGCAGTTTGTTCTGAAATAAAAGTCGCGCCAGGGGCAATTTCGTCATTTCTCTCGTCTGTGTCGGAATGGGCTCAAATTTGACAGGTTGATCGGAAACAAAAATCGCGCCGGAGCAATTTCGTCATTTTTCGCGACTGTGTCGGAATTGGCTAAAATTTGATAGGTTGATCGAAGACAAATCGCGCCGGGGGCAATTTCGTCATTTTTCTCGACTGTGTCGAACTTGGCTAAAATTTGGCAGTTTGATCTTAAATAAAAATCGCGCCGAGGGCAATTTCTTCATTTGTCTCGACTGTGTCGGAATGGGCTCAAATTTGACAGGTTGATCGGAAAAAAAATCGCGCCGGGTGCAATTTCGTCATTTTTCTCGACTGTGTCGAAATTGGCTGAAATTTGGCAGTTTGATCTGAAATACAAATCGCGCCGAGAGTAATTTCCTCATTTTTCTCGACTGTGTCGAAATTGGCTGAAATTTGGCTATTTGATCAGAAATAAAAATCGCGCCGGCGGTAATTTCGTCGTTTTTCTCGACTATTTTGGAATGGCCTCTAATTTGACAGGTTTATCGGGAACAAGAACCGCGCCGGGTGTAATTTCGTCATTTTTCGCGACTGTGTCGGAATTGGCTAAAATTTGACAGGTTGATCGGATACAAAGATCGCACCCGGGGCAATTTCGTCATTTTTCTCGACTGTGTCGGAATTGGCTGAAATTTGGCAGTTTGATCTGAAATAAAAATCGCGCCAGGAGCAATTTCGTCATTTTTCGCGACTGTGTCGGAATTGGCTAAAATTTGACTTGTTAATCGGAAACAAAAACCGCGCTGAGGCAAATTTCGTCATTTTTCTCGACCGTGACGACTGTGTCGGAATTGGCTGAAATTTGGCAGTTTGATCGGAAACAAAAATCGCGCC
>NW_019261365.1:0-1023 GCF_002742605.1 Olea europaea var. sylvestris | reverse complement strand
CCCCCACTAGGGTTTCAATGTTGCAAACAAGCCCCTCTCTCCATATCTTCCACTGCGATACCAAACAGTAAAGCCCTCAAAAACCTAACCTCACTTTGTGAAATTCACCTTCTCTTGACCAAAATTACAGTTTTAATCAATGAAGAAGAGACCCCGAGAGCCCAAACCCTTAGTCTCCACTCTCGCCTCCTGCACTGGCCCTTCCTTAATCAAACACTTAGCTTCTTGCAATAATACCGTCAGATCCCAATCCCTGAAACTCCTTCAACCGTGGTTGACTTCCCAAAAGCAAGAAATCCCTGAAGAGGATATTAAGAAGCTTTGGAAAGGGCTTTTTTACTGTTTCTGGCACACCGACAAAGCTCCGAATCAGTTAGCTCTTGTTAATAGACTAACATCCCTGTTTTTGATCCTTGAATTTCCGGTTTCGTTTCAGTATTTTAGTAAATTTGTTTTAACTCTTCGGCGGGAGTGGCCTGGGATTGATCGTTTGAGGTTGGACAAATTTTACTTGCTTATACGTAGGTTTATGAGGACTTTGTTTGAATTGATGAAACTTAAGCAATGGAATTTGGAATTGCTGGGGAAGTTTATGAGTGTTCTGGAGAATTATGGGTTTATGGCAGACGATAAGTTGCGGGGGAATGGAGTGAATTATCATATTGTATCGGTATTCTTGGAGGAGTTGAAGGAGGTGAGGTTTCCGGTGAGCAAGGAGGTGGTTGATGTGATCTTTGGGCCCTTTTTTGTGGTTTTGATGAAGAGTAAAGACAGGATTTTGGTGGGGAAAGTGACAAGTTGTGTGTTTGATGAGTTGCTGAAGATGGGCAGGGAATTTTTGGTGAAGAAAAAAACAGGAGTGCACTGTGACGAGAAAGGTGGGGATGTGTTGTTAGCTGTGGTTGCCTTAAAGATGGGTTTTTCGGGGAGGTTTTATGAGGTTGGTTCGTCAGTGGAGTGTTTACAGGGGAATCGGAACGTTGTTTTGGGGTTAAATGAGGAGTTTTTGAAGTTGGAGAAGGA
>NW_019261364.1:0-1023 GCF_002742605.1 Olea europaea var. sylvestris | reverse complement strand
TAACTTTTGCAAACGGTGTCCGTTTCGGGCCCATAAGTACTTTTCGAAAATGTAGCGACCCTTTTAGATTGAAAACACAACTTCGTCGTGACGTATGAGGGATTTTGACCATTTTTGAGGAACGTGCACCTGCATATTTGAACTGACGGCATTCGAAGAATTGGGCATAACTTTTGCGGACGGTGTCCGTTTTTGGGACCATAAGTACTTTTCGGAAATGTAGCGACCGTTTTGGGTTTAGCTCACGATTTCGTAATGATATATTAGGGTTTTCGTCCTTTTTTTGAAGAATGACCACTCGCATATTTTGAACGCTTGGAGTGTCGACCTTCGAAGAAATTAGTGTAACTTTTGCAAACGGTGTCCGTTTTGGGCCCATAAGTACTTTTCGGAAATGTAGCGACCCTTTTAGACTGAACTCACCACTTCGTCGTGACGTATGAGGGATTTTGACCATTTTTGAGGAATGTGCACCTGCATATTTTGACTGACGACGTTCGAAGAATTGAGCATAACTTTTGCAGATAGTGTCCGTTTTTGGGACCATAAGTACTTTTTGGAAATGTGGAGACCGTTTTGGGTTTAGCTCACGATTTCGTAATGACGTATTAGGGTTTTCGTCCTTTTTTTGAAGAACGACCACTCGCATATTTTGAACGCTTGGAGTGTCGACCTTCGAAGATATTAGCATAACTTTTGCAAACGGTGTCCGTTTCGGGCCCATAAGTACTTTTCGGAAATGTAGCGACCCTTTTAGATTGAGAACACAACTTCGTCGTGACGTATGAGGGATTTTGACCATTTTTGAGGAACGTGCACCTGCATATTTGGACTGACGGCATTCGAAGAATTGGGCATAACTTTTGCGGACGGTGTCCGTTTTTAGGACCATAAGTACTTTTCGGAAATGTACTCGGAAAATCGCAGATTCCGGCCAATGCTGAACTCGTTTCGGAAAACGGAACATACCGTGATGATCAGCATGAAATTCTGCATCTCCCTGTGAAAAATCATAAATTTCTG
>NW_019261363.1:6937-25254 GCF_002742605.1 Olea europaea var. sylvestris | reverse complement strand
CTTTCGAAAAATGGCCAAAATCCCTCATACGTCACGACGAAGTGGTGAGTTTCATCCAAAACGGTCGCTACATTTCCAAAAAGCACTTATGGTCCCAAAACGGACACCGAGTGGAGAAGTTGCGCTCAATTCTTCGCACGTCGACAATCCAGGCGTTCCAAATATGCAAGTGCTCATTCTTTCGAAAAATGGGCAAAATCCCACGTACGTCACGACGAAGTTGTGAGTTCAATCCAAAACAGTCGCTACATTTCCAAAAAGTACTTATGGTCCCAAAACGGACACCGAGTGGAGAAGTTGCGCTCAATTCTTCGCACGTCGACAATCCAGGCGTTCCAAATATGCAAGTGCTCATTCTTTCGAAAAATGGCCAAAATCCCTCTTACATCACGACGAAGTTGTGAGTTAAATCCAAAACGGTCGCTACATTTCCAAAAAGGACTTACGGGCCCAAAACGGACACCGGGTGCAAAAGTTACGTTCAATTTTTGTACGTCGACAATCCAAGCGTTCAAAATATGCAAGTGCTCACACTTTCAAAAAATGACCGAAATCCCTCAGACGTCACGACAAAGTGGTAAGTTCAATCAAAAACGGTAGCTACATTTCCAAAAAGTACTTACGGGCCCAAAACGGACACCGGGTGCAAAAGTTACGCTCAATTCTTCATACGCCAACAATCCAGGCGTTCCAAATATGCAAGTGCTCATTCTTTCGAAAAATGCCCAAAATCCCTTGTACGTCACGATGAAGTAGTGAGTTCAATCCGAAACGGTCGCTACATTTCCAAAAAGTACTTATGGTCCCAAAACGGACACCGGGTGCAAAAGTTGCGCTCAATTCTTCGTACGTCGACAATCCAGGCGTTCCAAATATGCACGTGCTCATTCTTTCAAAAAATGGCCGAAATCCCTCATACGTCACGACGAAGTTGTGAGTTAAATCCAAAACGGTTGCTACATTTCCAAAAAGGACTTACGGGCCCGAAACGGACACCGGGTGCAAAAGTTACGCTCAATTTTTCGTACGCCGACAATCCAAACGTTCCAAATATGCAGGTGCTCAGACTTTCAAAAAATGGCCAAAATCTCTCATACGTCATGACGAAGTGGTGAGTTCAATCCAAAACGATCGCTACATTTCCAAAAAGTACTTATGGTCCCAAAATGGACGTCGGGTGTAAAAGTTGTGCTCAATTCTTCGTACGTCGACAACCCAGGCATTCCAATTATGCAAGTGCTCACACTTTCAAAAAATGGCCAAAATCCCTCATACGTCATGACGAAGTGGTGAGTTCAATCCAAAACGGCAGCTACATTTCCAAAAAGTACTTACGGGCCCCAAACGGACACCGTGTGCAAAAGTTACGCTCAATTCCTCGTATGCCGACAATCCAAGCGTTCCAAATATGCAAGTGCTCACACTTTCGAAAAATGGCCGAAATCCCTCATACGTCACGACGAAGTGGTGAGTTCAATCCAAAACGGTCGCTACATTTCCAAGAAAGTACTTACGGGCCCAAATCGGACACCGTGTGCAAAAGTTACGCTCAATTCTTCGTACGCCGACAATCCAAACGTTCCAAATAGGCAAGTGCTCACACTTTTGAAAAATGGCCGAAGTCCCTCATACGTCACGACGAAGTGGTGAGTTCAATCCAAAACGGTCGCTACATTTCCAAAAAGTACTTACGGGCCCAAACCGGACACATTGTGCAAAAGTTACGCTCAATTATCCGTAGCCCGACAGTCTAAGCTTTCCAAATATGCAAGTGCTCACTCTTTCGAAAAATGACCGAAATCCCTCATACGCCATGACGAAGTGCTGAGTTCAATCCAAAACGGTCGCTAGATTTCCGAGAAGTACTTACTGGCCAAAAATGGACACCGTGTGCAAAAGTTACGTTCAATTCTTCGTACGCCGACAATCCAAGCGTTCCAAATATGCAAGTGCTCACACTTTCGAAAAATTGCCAAAATTCCTCAGACGTCACGACAAAGTGGTGAGTTCAATCAAAAATGGTTGCCACATTTCAAAAAAGGACTTGCGGTCCCAAAACGAACACCAGGTGCAAAAGTTACGCTCAATTCCTCGTACGTCGACAATCCAAGCGTTCCAAATATGCAAGTGCTCACACTTTTGAAAAATGGTCGAAATCCCTCATACGTCACGACGAAGTGGTGAGTTCAATCCAAAACGGTCGCTACATTTCCAAAAAGTACTTACGGGCCTAAAACGGACACCGTGTGCAAAAGTTACGCTCAATTATTCGTACGTCGACAATCCAAGCGTTCCAAATATGCAAGTGCTCAGACTTTCGAAAAATGAACGAAATCCCCCATTCATCACGACGAAGTGGTGAGTTAAATCAAAAACGGTCGCTACATTTCCAAAAAGTACTTACGGGCCCAAAATGGACACCGTGTGCAAAAGTTACGCTCAATTCCTCTTACGCCGGCAATCCAAGCGTTCCAAATATGCAAGTGCTCACACTTTTGAAAAATGGCCGAAATCCCTCATACGTCACGACGAAGTGGTGAGTTCAATCCAAAACCGTCGCTACATTTCCAAAAAGTACATACGGGCCCAAAACGGACACCGTGTGCAAAAGTTGCGCTCAATTCTTTGTACGCCGACAATCCAAACGTTCCAAATATGCAAGTGCTCACACTTTCAAAAAATGGCCAAAATCCCTCATACGGCACGACGAAGTGGTGAGTTCAATCCAAAATGGTTGCTACATTTCCAAAAAGTACTTATGGTCCCAAAACGAACCCCGGGTGCCAAAGTTGCGCTCAATTCTTCGTATGTCGACAATCCAGGCGCTCCAAATATGCACATGCTCATTCTTTCGAAAAATGGCCGAAATCCCTCATACATCACGATGAAGTTGTGAATTAAATCCAAAACGGTTGCTACATTTCCAAAAAGGACTTACGGGCTCGAAACGGACACCGGGTGCAAAAGTTACGCTCAAATTTTCGTACGCCGACAATCCAAGCGTTCCAAATATGCAAGTGCGCACACTTTCAAAAAATGACCAAAATCCCTCATACGTCATGACGAAGTGGTGAGTTCAATCCAAAACGGTCGCTACATTTCCTAAAAGTACATACGGGCCCAAAACGGACACCGTGTGCAAAAGTTACGCTCAATTCTTCGTATGCCGACAATCCAAGCGTTCCAAATATGCAAGTGCTCACACTTTCAAAAAATGGCTGAAATCCCTCATACGTCACGACGAAGTGGTGAGTTCAATCCAAAACGGTCGCTACATTTTCAAAAAGTACTTACGGGCCCAAAACAGACACCGTGTGCAAAAGTTACGCTCAATTCTTCATACGCCGACAGTTCAAGCGTTTCAAATATGCAAGTGCTCACACTCTCGAAAAATGGCCGAAATCCCTCATACGTCAAGACGAACTGGTGAGTTCAATCCAAAACGGTCGCTACATTTCCAAAAAGTACTTACGGGCCCAAAACGGACACCGTGTGCAAAAGTTACGCTCAATTCTTCGTACGCCGACAATCCAACCGTTCCAAATATGCAAGTGCTCACACTTTCGAAAAATGGCCAAAATCCCTCCTACGTCACGACGAAGTGGTGAGTTTCATCCAAAATGGTCGCTACATTTCCAAAAAGTACTTATGGTCCGAAAACGGACACCGGGTGGAGAAGTTGCGCTCAATTCTTCGTACGTCGACAATCCAGGCGTTCAAAATATGCAAGTGCTCATTCTTTCGAAAAATGGCCAAAATCCCACGTACGTCACGACGAAGTTGTGAGTTCAATCCAAAACAGTCGCTACATTTCCAAAAAGTACTTATGGTCCCAAAACGGACACTGTGTGCAAAAGTTAAGCTCAGTTTTTCGTACGCCAACAATCCAAGCGTTCCAAATATGCAAGTGCTCATTCTTTTGAAAAATGGCCAAAATCCCTCTTACGTCACGACGAAGTTGTGAGTTAAATCCAAAACGGTCGCTACATTTCCAAAAAGGACTTACGGGCCCAAAACGGACACCGGGTGCAAAAGTTACGTTCAATTTTGGTACGTCGACAATCCAAGCGTTCAAAATATGCAAGTGCTCACACTCTCAAAGAATGACCGAAATCCCTCAGACGTCACGACAAAGTGGTGAGGTCAATCAAAAACGGTCGCTACATTTCCAAAAAGTACTTACGGGCCCAAAACGAACACCGGGTGCAAAAGTTACGCTCAATTCTTCATACGCCGACAATCCAGGCATTCCAAATATGCAAGTGCTCATTCTTTCGAAAATCGGCCAAAATCCCTCGTACGTCACGATGAAGTTGTGAGTTCAATCCGAAACGGTCGCTATATTTCCAAAAAGTACTTATGGTCCAAAACGGACACGGGTGCAATAGTTACGCTCAATTCTTCATACGCCGACAATCCAAGCGTTCCAAATATGCAAGTGCAAATTCTTACGAAAAATGGCCAAAATCCCTCATACGTCACGATGAAGTTGTGAGTTCAATCCGAAACGGTCGCTATATTTCCAAAAAGTACTTATGGTCCCAAAACTGACACCGTGTACAAAAGTTACGCTCAATTCTTCATACGCCGACAATCCAGGCATGCCAAATATGTAAGTGCTCATTCTTTCGAAAATGGCCGAAATCCCTCGTACGTCACGACGCAGTGGTGAGTTCAATCCAAAACGGTCGCTCCATTTCCAAAAAGTACTTACGGGCCCAAAACGGACACCGTGTGCAAAAGTTACGCTCAATTCTTCGTTCACCGACAATCCAAACGTTCCAAATATGCAGGTGCTCACACTTTCGAAAAATGGCCAAAATCTCTCATACGTCACGACGAAGTGGTGAGTTCAATCCAAAACGATCGCTACATTTCCAAAAAGTACTTATGGTCCCAAAACGGACGCCGGGTGTAAAAGTTGCGCTCAATTCTTCGTACGTCGACAATCCAGGCGTTCCAAATATGCAAGTGCTCACACTTTAAAAAAATGGCCAAAATCCCTCATACATCATGACGAAGTGGTGAGTTCAATCCAAAACGGTAGCTACATTTCCAAAAAGTACTTACGGGCCCCAAACGGACACCGTGTGCAAAAGTTACGCTCAATTCTTCCTACGCCGCCAATCAAAGTGTTCCAAATATGCAAGTGCTCACACTTTCGAAAAATGACGGAAATCCCTCATACGTCACGACGAAGTGGTAAGTTCAATCCAAAACGGTCGCTACATTTCCAAAAAGTACTTACGGGCCCAAAACGGACACCGTGTGCAAAAGTTACGCTCAATTCTTCGTTCGCCGACAATCCAAACGTTCCAAATATGTAGGTGCTCACACTTTCGAAAAATGGCCAAAATCTCTCATACGTCACGATGAAGTGGTGAGTTCAATCCAAAACGATCGCTACATTTCCAAAAAATACTTATGGTCCCAAAACGGACGCTGGGTGTAAAAGTTTCTCTCAATTCTTCGTACGTCGACAATCCAGGCGTTCCAAATATGCAAGTGCTCACACTTTCCAAAAATGGACAAAATCCCTCATACGTCACGACGAAGTGGTGAGTTCAATCCAAAACGGTAGCTACATTTCCAAAAAGTACTTACGGGCCCAAAACGGACACCGTGTGCAAAAGTTACTCTCAATTCTTCGTACGTCGACAATCCAGGCGTTCCAAATATGCAAGTGCTCACACTTTCGAAAAATGGCCGAAATCCCTCATACGTCACGACGAAGTTGGGAGTTCAATCCAAAACGGTCGCTACATTTCCAAAAAGTACTTAAGGGCCCAAACCGGACACATTGTGCAAAAGTTACGCTCAATTATCCGTACGCCGACAATCTAAGTGTTCCAAATATGCAAGTGCTCACTCTTTCGAAAAATGGCCGAAATCCCTCATACGTCACGACGAAGTTGGGAGTTCAATCCAAAACGGTCGCTACATTTCCAAAAAGTACTTAAGGGCCCAAACCGGACACATTGTGCAAAAGTTACGCTCAATTATCCGTACGCCGACAATCTAAGTGTTCCAAATATGCAAGTGCTCACTCTTTCGAAAAATGGCCGAAATCCCTCATACGCCATGACGAAGTGCTGAGTTCAATCCAAAACGGTCGTTACATTTCTGAGAAGTACTTACGGGCCAAAAATGAACACCGTGTGCAAAAGTTACGCTCAATTCTTCGTACGCCGACAATCCAAGCGTTCCAAATATGCAAGTGCTCACTCTTTCGAAAAATGGCCGAAATCCCTCATACGCCATGACGAAGTGCTGAGTTCAATCCAAAACGGTCGTTACATTTCTGAGAAGTACTTACGGGCCAAAAATGAACACCGTGTGCAAAAGTTACGCTCAATTCTTCGTACGCCGACAATCCAAGCGTTCCAAATATGCAAGTGCTCACTCTTTCGAAAAATGGCCGAAATCCCTCATACGTCACGACGAAGTGGTGAGTTCAATCCAAAACGGTCGCTACATTTCCAAAAAGTACTTTCGAGCCCAAATCGGACACCGTGTGCAAAGGTTACGCTCAATTATTCGTACGTCGACAATCCAAGCGTTCCAAATATGCAAGTGCTCAGAATTTCGAAAAATGAATGAAATCCCCCATACGTCACGATGAAGTGGTGAGTTCAATCAAAAACGTCGCTACATTTCCAAAAAGTATTTACGGGCCCAAAACGGACACTGGGTGCAAAAGTTACGCTCAATTCCTCGTACGCCGACAATCCAAGCGTTCCAAATATGCAAGTGCTCACACTTTTGAAAAATGGCCGAAATCTCTCATACGTCACGACGAAGTGGTCAGTTCAATACAAAACGGTCGCTACATTTCCAAAAATTACTTACGAGCCCATACCGGACACATTGTGCAAAAGTTACGCTCAATTATCCGTACGACGACAATCTACGCGTTCCAAATATGCAAGTTCTCACTCTTTTGAAAAATGGCCGAAATCCCTCATACGCCATGACGAAGTGCTGAGTTCAATCCAAAACGGTCGCTACATTTCCGAGAAGTACTTACGGGCCAAAAACGGACACCGTGTGCAAAAGTTACGCTCAATTCTTCGTACGCCGACAATCCAAGCGTTCCAAATATGCAAGTGCTCACACTTTCGAAAAATTGCGGAAATCCCTCAGACGTCACGACAAATTGGTGAGTTCAATCAAAAACGGTCGCTACATTTCCAAAAAGTACTTACGGGCCCAAAATGGACATCGGATGCAAAAGTCACGCTCAATTCTTCATACGCCGACAATCCAGGCGTTCCAAATATGCAAGTGCTCATGCTTTCGAAAAATGGTCGAAATACCTCGTACGTCACAACGAAGTTGTGAGTTCAATTCGAAACGGTCGCTACATTTCCAAAAAGTACATACGGGCCCAAAACAGACACTGTGTGCAAAAGTTACGCTCAATTCTTCGTACGCCGACAATCCAAGCGTTCCAAATATGCAAGTGCTCACACTTTCGAAAAATGGCCGAAATCCCTCATACATCACGACGAAGTGGTGAGTTCAATCCAAAACGATCGCTACATTTCCAAAAAGTACTTACGGGCCCAAAATGGACACCGTGTGCAAAAGTTACGCTCAATTATTCGTACGCCGACAATCCAAACGTTCCAAATATGCAAGTGCTTATTCTTTCGAAAAATGGCTGAAATCCCTCATACGTCACGACGAAGTTGTGAGTTAAATCCAAAACGGTTGCTACATTGCCAAAAAGGTCTTACGGGCCCAAAACGGACACCTGGTGCAAAAGTTACGCTCAATTCTTCGTACGCCGATAATCCACGCGTTCCAAATATGCAAGTGCTCACACCTTTGAAAAATGGCCGAAATCCCTCATACGTCACGACGAAGTTGTGAGTTAAATCCAAAACGGTTGCTACATTGCCAAAAAGGTCTTACGGGCCCAAAACGGACACCTGGTGCAAAAGTTACGCTCAATTCTTCGTACGCCGACAATCCAAACGTTCCAAATATGCAAGTGCTCACACCTTTGAAAAATGGCCGAAATCCCTCATACGTCACGACGAAGTTGTGAGTTAAATCCAAAACGGTTGCTACATTGCCAAAAAGGTCTTACGGGCCCAAAACGGACACCTGGTGCAAAAGTTACGCTCAATTCTTCGTACGCCGACAATCCAAACGTTCCAAATATGCAAGTGCTCACACCTTTGAAAAATGGCCGAAATCCCTCATACGTCACGACGAAGTTGTGAGTTAAATCCAAAACGGTTGCTACATTGCCAAAAAGGTCTTACGGGCCCAAAACGGACACCTGGTGCAAAAGTTACGCTCAATTCTTCGTACGCCGACAATCCAAGCGTTCCAAATATGCAAGTGCTCACACTTTCGAGAAATGAACGAAATCCCTCATACGTCACGACGAGGTGGTGAGTTCAATCCAAAATGGTTTGTACATTTCCAAAAAGTACTTACGGGCCCAAAACGGACACCGGGTGCAAAAGTTATGCTCAACTCTTCGTACGACGACAATCCAAACGTTCAAAATATGCTAGTACTTAGACTTTCGAAAAATGACCAAAATCCCTCATACGTCACGACGAAGTGGTGAGTTCAATCAAAAACGGTCGCTACATTTCCAAAAAGGACTTACGGGACCAAAACGGACATCGTATGCAAAAGTTACGCTCAATTCTTCGTACGCCGACAATCCAAACGTTCCAAATATGCAAGTGCTCACACTTTCAAAAAATGGCCGAAATCCCTCATACGTCACGACGAAGTGGTGAGTTCAATCAAAAACGGTCGCTACATTTCCAAAAAGTACTTACGGGCCCAAAATGGACACCGCGTGCAAAAGTTACCCTCAATTCTTCATACGTCGACAATCCAAGCGTTCCAAATATGCAAGTGCTCACACTTTCGAAAAATGGCAAAAATCCTTCATTCGTCACGACGAAGTGGTGAGTTCAATCCAAAACGGTCGCTACATTTCCAAAAAGTACTTACGGGCCCAAAATGGACACCGTGTGCAAAAGTTACGCTCAATTCTTCGTACGCCGACAATCCAAGCGTTCTAAATATGTAAGTGCTCACACTTTCGAAAAATTGCCAAAATCCCTCAGACGTCACGATAAAGTGGTGAGTTCAATCAAAAATGGTCGCTACATTTCCAAAAAGGCCTTGCGGGCCCAAAACGGACACCGGGTGCAAAAGTTACGCTCAATTCCTCGTACGCCGACAATCCAAGCGTTCCAAATATGCAAGTGCTCACACTTTTGAAAAATGGCCGAAATCCCTCATACGTCACGACGAAGTGGTGAGTTCAATCCAAAACGGTCGCTACATTTCCAAAAAGTACTTTCGGGCCCAAATCGGACACAGTGTGCAAAGGTTACGCTCAATTATTCGTACGTCGACAATCCAAGCGTTCCAAATGTGCAAGTGCTCAGAATTTCGAAAAATGAATGAAATCCCCCATACGTCACGACGAAGTGGTGAGTTCAATCAAAAACGTCGCTACATTTCCAAAAAGTATTTACGGGCCCAAAACGGACACTGTGTGCAAAAGTTACGCTCAATTCCTCGTACGCCGACATTCCAAGCGTTCCAAATATGCAAGTGCTCACACTTTTGAAAAATGGCCGAAATCCCTCATACGTCACGACGAAGTGGTGAGTTCAATCCAAAACGATTGCTACATTTCCAAAAAGTACTTACGGGCCCAAAATGGACACCGTGTGCAAAAGTTACGCTCAATTATTCGTACGCCGACAATCCAAACGTTCCAAATATGCAAGTGCTTATTCTTTCGAAAAATGGCTGAAATCCCTCATACGTCACGACGAAGTTGTGAGTTAAATCCAAAACGGTTGCTACATTGCCAAAAAGGTATTACGGGCCCAAAATGGACACCTGGTGCAAAAGTTACGCTCAATTCTTCGTACGCCGATAATCCACGCGTTCCAAATATGCAAGTGTTCACACCTTTGAAAAATGGCCGAAATCCCTCATACGTCACGATGAAGTGGTGAGCTCAATCCAAAACGGTCGCTACATTTCCAAAAAGTACTTACGGGCCCAAAATGGACACCGTGTGCAAAAGTTACGCTCAATTATTCGTACGCCGACAATCCAAACGTTCCAAATATACAAGTGCTCATTCTTTCGAAAAATGGCTGAAATCCCTCATACGTCACGACGAAGTTGTGAGTTAAATCCAAAACGGTTGCAACATTCCAAAAAGGTCTTACGGGCCCAAAACGGACACCTGGTGCAAAAGTTACGCTCAATTCTTCGTACGCCGACAATCCAGGCGTTCCAAATATGCAAGTGCTCACACTTTCGAAAAATGAACGAAATCCCTCATACGTCATGACGAGGTGGTGAGTTCAATCCAAAACGGTTTGTACATTTCCAAAAAGTACTTACGGGCCCAAAACGGACACCGGGTGCAAAAGTTACGCTCAACTCTTCGTACGCCGACAATCCAAACGTTCCAAATATGCTAGTGCTTAGAATTTCGAAAAATGACCAAAATCCCTCATACGTCACGACGAAGTGGTGAGTTCAATCAAAAACGGTCGGTACATTTCCAAAAAGGACTTACGGGACCAAAACGGACATCGTATGCAAAAGTTACGCTCAATTCTTCGTACGCCAACAATCCAAACGTTCCAAATATGCAAGTGCTCACACTTTCGAAAAATGGCCGAAATCCCTCATACGTCACGACGAAGTGGTGAGTTCAATCAGAAACGGTCGCTACATTTCCAAAAAGTACTTACGGTACCAAAACGGACACCGTGTGCAAAAGTTACGCTCAATTCCTCGTACGCCGACAATCCAAGCGTTCCAAATATGCAAGTGCTCACACTTTTGAAAAATGGCCGAAATCCCTCATACGTCACGACGAAGTGGTGAGCTCAATCCAAAACGGTCGCTACATTTCCAAAAAGTACTTACGAGCCCAAACCGGACACATTGTGCAAAAGTTTTTCTCAATTATCCGTACGACGACAATCTAAGCGTTCCAAATATGCAGGTGCTCACTCTTTCCAAAAATGGTCGAAATCCCTCATACGCCATGATGAAGTGCTAAGTTCAATCCAAAACGGTCGCTACATTTCCGAGAAGTACTTACGGGCCAAAAACGGACACCGTGTACAAAAGTTACGCTCAATTCTTCGTACGCCGACAATCCAAACGTTCCAAATATGCAAGTGCTCACACTTTTGAAAAATTGCTGAAATCCCTCAGAAGTCACGACAAAGTGGTGAGTTCAATCAAAAACGGTCGCTACATTTCCAAAAAGTACTTACGGGCCCAAAATGGACATCGGATGCAAAAGTCACGCTCAATTCTTCATACGCCGACAATCCAGGCGTTCCAAATATGCAAGTGCTCATTCTTTCGAAAAATGGCCGAGATCCCTCGTACGTCACGACGAAGTTGTGAGTTCAATTCGAAACGGTCAATACATTTCCAAAAAGTACTTACAGGCCCAAAACAGACACTGTGTGCAAAAGTTACGCTCAATTCTTCGTACGCCGACAATCCAAGCGTTCCAAATATGCAAGTGCTCACACTTTCGACAAATGGCCGAAATCCCTCATACGTCACGACGAAGTGGTGAGTTCAATCCAAAATGGTCGGTACATTTCCAAAAAGTACTTACGGGCCCAAAATGGACACCGTGTGCAAAAGTTACGCTGAATTATTCGTACGCCGACAATCCAAACGTTCCAAATATGCAAGTGCTCATTCTTTTGAAAAATGGCTGAAATCCCTCATACGTCACGACGAAGTTGTGAGTTAAATCCAAAACGGTTGCTACATTTCCAAAAAGGTCTTACGGGCCCAAAATGGACACCTGGTGCAAAAGTTACGCTCAATTCTTCGTACGCCGACAATCCACGCGTTCCAAATATGCAAGTGCTCACACTTTTGAAAAATGGCCAAAATCCCTCATATGTCACGATGAAGTGGTGAGTTCAATCCAAAACGGTTGCTACATTTCCAAAAAGTACTTACTGGCCGAAAATGGACAGCGTGTGCAAAAGTTACGCTCAATTATTCGTACGCCGACAATCCAAACGTTCCAAATATACAAGTGCTCATTCTTTCGAAAAATGGCTGAAATCCCTCATACGTCACGACGAAGTTGTGAGTTAAATCCAAAACGGTTGCAACATTTCCAAAAAGGTCTTACGGGCCCAAATCGGACACCTGGTGCAAAAGTTACGCTCAATTCTTCGTACGCCGACAATCCAAGCGTTCCAAATATGCAAGTGCTCACACTTTTGAAAAATGAACGAAATCCCTCATACGTCACGACGAAGTGGTGAGTTCAATCCAAAACGGTCGGTACATTTCCAAAATGTACTTACGGGCCCAAAACGGACACCGGGTGCAAAAGTTACGCTCAATTCTTCGCACGCCGACAATCCAAACGTTCCAAATATGCTAGTGCTTACACTTTCAAAAAATGACCAAAATCCCTCATACGTCACGACGAAGTGGTGAGTTCAATCAAAAATGGTCGCTACATTTCCAAAAAGGACTTACGGGACCAAAACGGACATCGTATGCAAAAGTTACGCTCAATTCTTCGTACGCCGACAATCCAAACGTTCCAAATATGCAAGTGCTCACACTTTCGAAAAATGGCAAAAATCCCTCATACGTCACGACGAAGAGGTGAGTTCAATCCAAAACGGTCGCTACATTTCCAAAAAGTATTTACGGGACCGAAACGGACATCGTATGCAAAAGTTTCGCTCAATTCTTCGAACGCCGGCAATCCAAGCGTTCCAAATATGCAAGTGCTCACACTTTCGAAAAATGGCAAAAATCCCTCATACGTCACGACGAAGTGGTGAGTTCAATCCAAAACGGTCGCTACATTTCCAAAAAGTATTTACGGGACCGAAACGGACATCGTATGCAAAAGTTTCGCTCAATTCTTCGTACGCCGACAATCCAAACGTTCCAAATATGCAAGTGCTCACACGTTCGAAAAATAGCCGAAATCCCTCATACGTCACGACGAAGTGGTGAGTTCAATCCAAAACGGTCGCTACATTTCCAAAAAGTACTTACGGGCCCAAAACGGACACCGTGTGCAAAAGTTACGCTCAATTTTTTGTACGCCGACAATCCAAACGTTCCAAATATGCAAGTGCTCACACTTTCGAAAAATGGCCGAATTCCCTCATACGTCACGATGAAATTGTGAGTTAAATCCAAAACGGTCGCTACACTTCCAAAAAGTACCTACGGTCCCAAAACGGACACCGGGTGCAAAAGTTAAGCTCAATTCTTCGAACGTCGACAATCCAGGCGTTCCAAACATGCAAGTGCTCATTCTTTCGAAAAATGATCGAAATCCCTCATACGTCACGACAAAGTCGTGAGTTCAATCAAAAACGGTCGCTACATTTCCAAAAAGTACTTATGGTCCCAAAACGGACACCGTGTGCAAAAGTTACGCTCAATTCTTCGTACGGCGACAATCCAAGCGTTCCAAATATGCAAGTGCTCATTCTTTCGAAAAATGGACAAAATCCTTCTTACGTCACGACGAAGTTGTGAGTTAAATCCAAAACGGTCGCTACATTTCCAAAAAAGTCTTACGGGCCCAAAACGGACACCGGGTGCAAAGGTTACGCTCAATTCTTTGTACGTCGACAATCCAAGCGTTCCAAATATGCAAGTGCTCACACTTTCAAAAAATGACCAAAATCCCTCCTACGTCACAACGAAGTAGTGAGTTCTATCCAAAACGGTCGCTACATTTCCAAAAAGTACTTACGGGCCCAAAACGGACACCGTGTGTAAAAGTTACGCTCAATTCTTCGTACGCCGACAATCCAATCATTCCAAATATGCAAGTGCTCACACATTCGAAAAATGGCCGAAATCCCTCATACGTCACGACGAAGTCGTGAGTTCAATCCAAAACGGTCGCTACTTTTCCAAAAAGTACTTACGGGCCCAAAACGGACACCGGGTGCAGAATTTACGCTCAATTCTTCGTATGCCAACAATCCAAGCGTTCCAAATACGCAAGTGCTCATTCTTTCAAAAAAAGGCCAAAATCCCTCATACGTCACGACGAAGTTGTGAGTTCAATCCAAAACAGTCGCTACATTTCTAAAAAGTACTTATGGTCCCAAAAGGGTCACCGTGTCAAAAATTTACGCTCAATTCTTCGTACGCCAACAATCCAAGCGTTCCAAAAATGCAAGTGCTCATTCTTTTGAAAAATGGCCGAAATCCCTCATATGTCACGACGAAGTGGTGAGTTCAATCCAAAACGGTCGCTACATTAACAAAAAGTACTTATGGTCCCAAAACAGACACCGGGTGCAAAAGTTGCGCCCAATTCTTCGTACGCCGACAATCCAAGCGTTCCAAATATGCAAGTGCTCATTCTTTCGAAAAATGGCTGAAATCCCTCGTAAGTCACGACGAAGTTGTGAGTTCAATCCAAAATAGTCGCTACATTTCCAAAAAGTACTTATGGTCCCAAAACGGACACAGTGTCCAAAAGTTACGCTCAATTCTTCGTACGCCAACAATCCAAGCGTTCCAAATATGCAAGTGCTCATTCTTTTGAAAAATGGCCGAAATCCCTCTTACGTCACGACGAAGTTGTGAGTTAAATCCAAAACGGTCGCAACATTTCCAAAAAGGACTTACAGGCCCAAAACGGACACCGGGTGCAAAAGTTACGCTCAATTCTTTGTACGTCGACAATCCAAGCGTTCCAAATATGCAAGTGCTCATACTTTCGAAAAATGGCCGAAAACCCACATACGTCACGATGAAGTGGTGAGTTCAATCAAAAACGGTCGCTACATTTCCAAAAAGTACTTACGGGCCCAAAACGGACACCGTGTGCAAAAGTTACGCTCAATTCTTCGTACGCTGACAATCCAAACGTTCCAAATATGCAAGTGCTCATTCTTTCGAAAAATTGCCAAAATCCCTCATACGTCACGAAGAAGTTGTGAGTTAAATCCAAAACGGTCGCTACATTTCCAAAAAGGACTTACGGACCCAAAACGGACACCGGGTGCAAAAGTAACGTTCAATTTTTCGTACGTCGACAATCCAGACGTTCCAAATATGCAAGTGCTCATTCCTTCGAAAAATGGCTGAAATCCCTCGTACATCATGATAAAGTTGTGAGTTCAATCCAGAACGGATGCAACATTTCAAAAAAGTATTTATGGTCCAAAACGGACACCGTGCGCAAAAGTTACACTCAATTCTTCGTACGCCAACAATCCAAGCGTTCCAAATATACAAGTGCTCACACTTTCAAAAAATTACCAAAATCCCTCATACGTCACGACGAAGTTGTGAGTTAAATCCAAAATGGTCACTACATTTCCAAGACGGACTTACGGGCCCAAAACGAACGCCGGGTGCAAAAGTTATGCTCAATTCTTTGCACGCCAACAATCCAAGCGTTCCAAATATTCAAGTGCTCATTCTTTCGAAAAATGGCCGAAATCCCTCATACGTCACGACAAAGTGGTGAGTTCAATCCAAACGGTGGCTACATTTCCAAAAAGTACTTACAGGCCCAAAACGGACACCGTGTTCAAAAGTTACGCTCAATTCTTCGTACGCCGACAATCCAAGCGTTCCAAATATGCAAGTGCACACACTTTTGAAAAATGGCCGAAATCCCCCCTACGTCACGACGAAGTGGTAAGTTCAATCCAAAACGGTCGCCACATTTCCAAAAAGTACTTACGGGCCCAAAACGGACACCGTGTTCAAAAGTTACGCTCAATTCTTCGTACGCCGACAATCCAAGCGTTCCAAATATGCAAGTGCTCACACTTTCGAAAAATGGCAAAAATCCCTCATACGTCACGACGAAGTGGTGAGTTCAATCCAAAACGGTCGCTACATTTCCAAAAAGTACTTATGGAACCAAAACGGACATCGTACGCAAAAGCTACACTCAATTCTTCGTACGTCGACAATCCAAACGTTCCAAATATGCAAGTGCTCACACTTTCGAAAAATGGCCGAAATCCCTCATACGTCACGACGAAGTGGTGAGTTCAATCCAAAACGGTCGCTACATTTCCAAAAAGTACTTACGGGCCCAAAATGGACACCGGGTGCAAAAGTTACGCTCAATTTTTCGTACGCCGACAATCCAAACGTTCCAAATATGCAAGTGCTCACACTTTTGAAAAATGGCCGAATTCCCTCATACGTCACGATGAAATTGTGAGTTAAATCCAAAATGGTCGCAACATTTCCAAAAAGTACTTACGGTCCAAAACGGACACTGTGTGCAAAAGTTACGCTCAATTCTTCGTACGCCGACAATCCAAGCGTTCCAAATATGCAAGTGCTCACAGTTTCGAAAAATGGCTAAAATCCCTCCTACGTCACGACGAAGTGGCGAGTTCAATCCAAAACGGTCGCTACATTTCCAAAAAGTACTTACGGGCCCAAAACGGACACCGGGTGCAATAGTTACGGTCAATTCTTTGTACGTCGACAATCCAAGCGTTCCATATATGCAAGTGCTCACACTTTCAAAAAATGACCGAAATTCCTCATACGTCACGATGAAGTGGTGAGTTCAATCCAAAACGGTCGCTACATTCCCAAAAAGTACTTACGGGCCCAAAACGGACACCGTATGCGAAAGTTACGGTCAATTCTTCGTTCGCCGACAATCCAAACGTTCCAAATATGCAAGTGCTCATTCTTTCAAAAAATGGCCGAAATACCTCATATGTCACGAAGAAGTTGTGAGTTAAATCCAAAACGGTTGCTACATTTCCAAAAAGGACTTACGGGTCCAAAACGGACACCGGGTACAAAAGTTATGCTAAATTCTTCGTACGCCGACAATCCAAGCGTTACAAATATGCAAGTACTCATTCTTTCGAAAAATGGATGAAATCCCTCGTACGTCATGATGAAGTTCTGAGTTCAATCGGAAACGGTCGCTACATTTCCAAAAAGTACTTATGGTCCCAAAACGGACACCGGGTGCAAAAGTTGCGCTCAATTCTTCGTGCGTCGACAATCTAGGCGTTCCAAACATGCAAGTGCTCATTCTTTCGAAAAATGGCCAAAATCCCTCATATGTCGCGACGAAGTTGTGAGACTAATACAAAACGGTCGCTACATTTCCAAAAAGTACTTATGGTCCCAAAACGGACACCGTGTGCAAACGTTACGCTCAATTCTTCGTACGTCGATAATCCAAGCGTTCCAAATATGTAAATGTACATTCTTTCGAAAAATGGCCGAAATCCCTCATACGTCATGACGAAGTTGTGAGTTAAATCCAAAACGGTTACTACATTTCCAAAAAGGACTTACGGGCCCAAAACGGACACCGGGTGCAAAAGTTACGCTCAATTCTTCGTAAGCCGACAATCCAAGCATTCCAAATATGCAAGTGCTCACACTTTCGAAAAATGATCGAAATCCCTCATACGTCACGGCGAAGTTATGAGTTAAATCCAAAACGATTGCTACATTTCCAAAAAGGACTTATGGGCCCAAAATGGACAACGGGTGCAAAAGTTACGCTCAATTCTTCGTACGCCGTCAATCCAAACGTTCCAAATATGCAAGTACTCCCAATTTCAAAAAATGGCCAAAATCCCTCATACGTCACGACGAAGTGGTGAGTTCAATCCAAAACGGTCGCTACATTTCCAAAAAGTACTTACGGTCCCAAAACAGACACCGGGTGCAAAAGTTGAGCTCAATTCTTTGTACGTCGACAATCCAAGCGTTCCAAATATGCAAGTGCCCACACTTTCGAAAAACGACCGAAATCCTTCATACGTCACGACGAAGTGGTGAGTTCAATCCAAAACGATCGCTACATTTCCAAAAAGTACCTACGGGCCCAAAACGGACACCGTGTGCAAAAGTTACGCTCAATTCTTCGTATGCCGACAATCTTAGCGTTCCAAATATGCAAGTGCTCATTCTTTTGAAAAATGGCCGAAATCCCTCTTACGTCACGACGAAATTGTGAGTTAAATCTAAAACGGTCGCTACATTTCCAAAAAGGACTTACGGGCCCAAAACGGACACCAGGTGCAAAAGTTACGCTCAATTCTTTGTACGTCGACAATCCAAGCGTTCCAAATATACAAGTGCTTACACTTTCGAAAAATGACCAAAATCCCTCATACGTCACGACGAAGTGGTGAGTTCAATCAAAAACGGTCGCTACATTTCCAAAAAGGACTTACGGGACCAAAACGGACATCGTATGCAAAAGTTACGCTCAATTCTTCGTACGCCGACAATCCAAACGTTCCAAATATGCAAGT
>NW_019261363.1:0-6716 GCF_002742605.1 Olea europaea var. sylvestris | reverse complement strand
TTACGCTCAATTCTTTGTACGTCGACAATCCAAGCGTTCCAAATATACAAGTGCTTACACTTTTGAAAAATGGCCGAAATCCCTCTTACGTCACGACGAAATTGTGAGTTAAATCCAAAACGGTCGCTACATTTCCAAAAAGGACTTACGGGCCCAAAACGGACACCGGGTGCAAAAGTTACGCTCAATTCTTTGTCCGTCGACAATCCAAGCGTTCCAAATATACAAGTTCTTACACTTTCGAAAAATGACTGAAATCCCTCATACGTCACAACGAAGTGGTGAGTTCAATCAAAAACGGTCGCTACATTTCCAAAAAGTACTTACGGGCCCAAAACGGACACCGTGTGCAAAAGTTACGCTCAATTCTTCGTACGCCGACAATCCAAACGTTCCAAATATGCAAGTGCTCATTCTTTCGAAAAATGGCCGAAATCCCTCATACATCACGACGAAGTGGTGAGTTCAATCCGAAACGGTCGCTACATTTCCAAAAAGTACTTATGGTCCCAAAACGGACACCGGGTGCAAAAGTTGCGCTAAATTCTTCGTACGTCGACAATCCAGGCGTTCGAAGTATGCAAGTGCTCATTCCTTCAAAAAATGGCCGAAATCCCTCGTACGTCACGACGAAGTTGTGAGTTCAATCAAAAACGATCGCTATATTTCCAAAAAGGACTCACCGGCCCAAAACGGACACCGGTTGCAAAAGTTACGCTCAATTCTTTGTACGTCGACAATCCAAGCGTTCCTAATGTGCAAGTGCTCACAATTCTGAAAAATGATCGAAATCCCTCATACGTCACGACGAAGTGGTGAGTTCAATCAAAAACGGTCGCTACATTTCCAAAAAGTACTTACGGGCCCAAAACGGACACCGTGTGCAAAAGTTACGCTCAATTCTTCGTACGCCGACAATGCAAACGTTCGAAATATGCAAGTGTTCTTTCTTTCGAAAAATGGCCGAAATCCCTTATACGTCGCGACGAAGTTGTGAGTTAAATCCAAAACGGTTGCTACATTTCCAAAAAGGACTTACGGGCCGAAAACGGACACCGGTTTAAAAGTTACGCTGAATTCTTCGTACGTCGACAATCCAGGCGTTCGAAATATGCCAGTGCTCATTCTTTCAAAAAATGGCCGAAATCCCTCATACGTCACGACGAAGTGGTGAGTTCAATCCAAAACGGTCGCTACATTTCCAAAAAGTACTTACAGGCCCAAAACGGACACCGTGGGCAAAAGTTACGCTCAATTCTTCGTACGCCAACAATCTTAGCGTTCCAAATATGCAAGTGCTCATTCTTTCAAAAAATGGCTAAAATCCCTCTTACGTCATGACGAAGTTGTGAGTTAAATCCAAAACGGTCACTACATTTCCAAAAAGGACTTACGGGCCCAAAACGGACGCCGGGTGCAAAAGTTACGCTCAATTCTTTGTACGTCGACAATCCAAGCGTTCCAAATATACAAGTGCTTACACTTTTGAAAAATGACCAAAATCCCTCATACGTCACGACGAAGTGGTGAGTTCAATAAAAAACGGTCGCTATATTTCCAAAAAGTACTTACGGGCCCAAAATGGACACCGTGTGCAAAAGTTACGCTCAATTCTTCGTACGCCGACAATCCAAACGTTCCAAATATGCAAGTGCTCATTCTTTCAAAAAATGGCCGAAATCCCTCATACGTCACGAAGAAGTTGTGAGTTAAATCCAAAACGGTTTCTACATTTCCTAATAGGACTTACGGACCCAAAACGGACACCGGGTGCAAAAGTTACGCTCAATTCTTCGTACGCCAACAATCCAAGCGTTCCAAATATGCAAGTGCCCATTCTTTCGAAAAATGGCCGAAATCCCTCATACGACACGACGAAGTGGTGAGTTCAATCCGAAATGGTCGCTACATTTCCAAAACGTATTTATGGTCCCAAAACGGACACCGGGTGTAAAATTTGTGCTCAATTCTTCGTACGTCGAGAATCCAGACGTTCCAAATATGCCAGTGCTCATTCCTTCGAAAAATGGCTGAAATCCCTCGTACGTCACGACGAAGTTGTGAGTTCAATCCAAAACGGTCGCAGCATTTCCAAAAAGTACTTATGGTCCAAAACGGACACCGTGTGCAAAAGTTACGCTCAATTCTTCGTAGGCCGACAATCCAAGCGTTCCAAATATGCAAGTGCTCACACTTTCGAAAAATGATCGAAATCCCTCATGCGTCACGACGAAGTTGTGAGTTAAATCCAAAACGGTCACTACATTTCCAAGACGGACTTACGGGCCCAAAACGGACACCGGGTGCAAAAGTTACGCTCAATTCTTCGTACACCAACAATCCAAGCGTTTCAAATATGCAATTGCTCATTCTTTCGAAAAATGGCCGAAATCCCTCATACGTCACGACGAAGTGGTGAGTTCAATCCGAAATGGTCGCTACATTTCCAAAAAGTACTTATGGTTCCAAAACGTACACCGGGTGCAAAAGTTGTTCTCAATTCATTGTACGTCGACAATCGAGGCGTTCCAAGTATGCAACTGCTCACTCCTTCGAAAAATGGCCGAAATCCCTCGTACGTCACGACGAAGTGGTGAGTTCAATCCAAAACGGTCGCAACATTTCCAAAAAGTACTTATGGTTCAAAACGGACACCGTGTGCAAAAGTTACGCTCAATTCTTCGTACGCCGACAATCCAAGCGTTCCAAATATGCAAGGGCTCACACTTTCGAAAAATGGCCGAAATCCCTCCTACGTCACGACGAAGTGGTGAGTTCAATCCAAAACGGTTGCTACATTTCCAAAAAGTACTTACGGGCCCAAAACGGACACCGTGTGCAAAAGTTACGCTCAATTCTTCGTACGCCGACAATCCAAGCGTTCCAAACATGCAAGTGCTCACACCTTCAAAAAATGGCCGAAATCCCTCATACGTCACGACGAACTAGTGAGTTCAATCCGAAAAGGTCGCTACATTTCCAAAAAGTACTTACGGGCCCAAAACGGACACCGTGTACAAAAGTTACGCTCAATTCTTCGTACGTCGACAATCCAGGCGTTCCAAATATGCAAGTGCTCATTCTTTCGAAAAATGGCCGAAATCCCTCGTACGTCACGACGAAGTAGTGGGTTCAATCCAAAACAGTCGCTACATTTCCAAAAAGTGCTTATGGTCCCAAAACGGACAGCGTGAGCAAAAGTTACGCTCAATTCTTCGTACGCCAACAATCTTAGCTTTCCAAATATGCAAGTGCTCATTCCTTCGAAAAATGGCCAAAATCCTCTTACGTCACGACGAAGTTGTGAGTTAAATCCAAAACGGTCGCTACATTTACAAAAAGGACTTACGGGCCCAAAACGGACGACGGATGCAAAAGTTACGCTCAATTCTTTGTACGTCGACAATCCAAGCGTTCCAAATATACAAGTACTTACACTTTTGAAAAATGACCAAAATCCCTCATACGTCACGACGAAGTGGTCAGTTCAATCCGAAACGGTCGCTACATTTCCAAAAAGTACTTATGGTCCCAAAACGGAAACCGTGTGCAAAAGTTACGCTCAATTCTGTGTACGTCGACAATCCAAGCGTTCCAAATATGCAAGTGCTCATTCTTTCGAAAAATGGCCGAAATCCCTCATACGTCACGACGAAGTGGTGAGTTCAATCCGAAACGGTCGCTACATTTCCAAAAAGGACTTACGGGCCCGAAACGGACACCGGGTGCAAAAGTTACGCTCAATTCTGTGTACGTCGACAATCCAAGCGTTCCAAATATGCAAGTGCTCATTCTTTCGAAAAATGGCCGAAATCCCTCATACGTCACGACGAAGTGGTGAGTTCAATCCGAAACGGTCGCTACATTTCCAAAAAGGACTTACGGGCCCGAAACGGACACCGGGTGCAAAAGTTACGCTCAATTCTGTGTACGTCGACAATCCAAGCGTTCCAAATATGCAAGTGCTCATTCTTTCGAAAAATGGCCGAAATCCCTCATACGTCACGACGAAGTGGTGAGTTCAATCCAAAACGGTCGCTACATTTCGAAAAAGTACTTACGGGCCCGAAACGGATACCGTGTGCAAAAGTTACACTCAATTCGTCGTACGCCGACAATCCAGGCGTTCCAAATATGCAAGTGCTCATTCTTTCGAAAAATGGCCGTAATCCCTCGTACATCACGACGAAGTGGTGAGTTCAATCTGAAACGGTCGCTACATTTTCGGAAGGTACTTATGGTCCCAAAACGGACACCGTGTGCAAAAGTTACGCTCAATTCTTCGTACGCCAACAATCTTAGCGTTCCAAATATGCAAGTGCTCATTCTTTCGAAAAATGGCCGAAATCCCTCTTACGTCACGACGAAGTTGTGAGTTAAATCCAAAACGGTCGTTACATTTCCAAAAAGGACTTACGGGCCCAAAATGGACGCCGGGTGCAAAAGTTACGCTCAATTCTTTCTACGTCGACAATCCAAGCGGTCCAAGTATACAAGTGCTTACACTTTTGAAAAATGACCAAAATCCCTCATACGTCACGACGAAGTGGCGAGTTCAATAAAAAACGGTCGCTATATTTCCAAAAAGTACTTACGGGCCCAAAACGGACACCGGGTGCAAAAGTTACGCTCAATTCTTCGTACGCCGACAATCCAAGCGTTCCAAATATGCAAGTACCCATTCTTTCGAAAAATGGCCGAAATCCCTCATACGTCACGACGAAGTGGCGAGTTCAATAAAAAACGGTCGCTATATTTCCAAAAAGTACTTACGGGCCCAAAACGGACACCGGGTGCAAAAGTTACGCTCAATTCTTCGTACGCCAACAATCCAAGCGTTCCAAATATGCAAGTACCCATTCTTTCGAAAAATGGCCGAAATCCCTCATACGTCACGACGAAGTGGTGAGTTCAATCCGAAACGGTCGCTATATATCCAAAAAGTACTTATGGTCCCAAAACGGACACCGGGTGCAAAAGTTGTGCTCAATTCTTCGTACGTCTACAATCCAGACGTTCCAAATATGTCAGTGCTCATTCCTTCGAAAAATGGCTGAAATCCCTCGTACGTCACGACGAAGTTGTGAGTTCAATCCAAAACGGTCGCAGCATTTCCAAAAAGTGCTTATGGTCCAAAACGGACACCGTGTGCAAAAGTTACGCTCAATTCTTCTTACGCCGGCAATCCAAGCGTTCCAAATATGCAAGTGCTCACACTTTCGAAAAATGATCGAAATCCCTCATGCGTCACGACGAAGTTGTGAGTTAAATCCAAAACGGTCACTACATTTCCAAGACGGACTTACGGGCCCAAATAGGGACACCGGGTGCAAAAGTTACGCTCAATTCTTCGTATGCCAACAATCCAAGCGTTTCAAATATGCAAGTGGTCATTCTTTCGAAAAATGGCCGAAATCCCTCATACGTCACGACGAAGTGGTGAGTTCAATCCGAAATGGTCGCTACATATCCATAAAGTACTTATGGTTCCGAAACGTACACCGGGTGCAAAAGTTGCGCTCAATTCAATGTACGTCGACAATCCAGGCGTTCCAAGTATGCAACTGCGCACTCCTTCGAAAAATGGCCGAAATCCCTCGTACGTCACGATGAAGTTGTGAGTTCAATCCAAAACGGTCGCAACATTTCCAAAAAGTAATTATGGTCCAAAACGGACACCGTGTGCAAAATTTACGCTCAATTCTTCGTACGCCAACAATCCAAGCGTTCCAAATATGCAAGTGCTCACACTTTCGAAAAATGGCCGAAATCCCTCCTACGTCACGACGAAGTGGTGAGTTCAATCCAAAACGGTCGCTACATTTCCAAAAAGTACTTGCGGGCCCAAAACGGACACCGTGTGCAAAAGTTACGCTCAATTCTTCGTACGCCGACAATCCACGCGTTCCAAATATGCAAGTGCTCACACTTTTGAAAAATGGCCAAAATCCCTCCTACGTCACGACGAAGTGGTGAGTTCAATCGAAAACGGTCGCTACATTTCCAAAAAGTACTTACGGGCCCAAAACGGACACCGTGTGCAAAAGTTACGCTCAATTCTTCGTACGCCGACAATCCACGCGTTCCAAATATGCAAGTGCTCACACTTTCGAAAAATGGCCGAATTCCCTCATACGTCACGACGAAGTGGTGAGTTCAATCCAAAACGGTCGCTACATTTCCAAAAAGTACTTACGGGCCCAAAATGGACACCGTGTGCAAAAGTTACGCTCAATTCTTCGTACGCCGACAATCCAGGCGTTCCAAATATGCAAGTGCTCACACTTTCGAAAAATGGCCGAAATCCCTCATACGTCACGACGAAGTGGTGAGTTCAATCCAAAACGGCCGCTACATTTCCAAAAAGTAATTACGAGCCCAAAACGGACACCGTGTGCAAAAGTTACGCTCAATTCTTCGTACGCCGATAATCCAAACGTTCCAAATATGCAAGTGCTCACACTTTTGAAAAATGGCCAAAGCCCTCATACGTCACGACGAAGTGGGGAGTTCAATCCAAAATCGTCGCTACATTTCAAAAAGTACTTATGGTCCCAAAACGGACACCGGGTGCAAAAGTTGCGCTCAATTCTCCGTACGTCGACAATCCAGGCGTTCCAAATATGCAAGTGGTCATTCTTTCGAAAAATGGCCGAAATCCCTCGTACGTCACGACGAAGTCGTGGGTTCAATCCAAAACAGTCGCTACATTTCCA
>NW_019261362.1:510415-511376 GCF_002742605.1 Olea europaea var. sylvestris | reverse complement strand
CATGTACACTATGGTGTACACTTTAGTTTACACTTTGCCACGTGACATTACTCTGTTGGACAGTTTAAATTTCAAACAGTTTTCCCTTCCAATTTACACTTGACAACAATGCAAGTGTCAAACAACGTGTCAGAAATTAGGGTACAAGTAGCAAAGTTCAATCGGTAAGGACCTTACCACATGTAAACTATGGTGTACACGTTAGTTTACACTTTGCCACGTGACATTACCCTGTTGGACAGTTTATATTTCAAAGAGATTTCCCATCCAATTGACACTTGACAACAATGCAAGTATCAAACAACGTGTCAAAAATCAGTGTACAAATAACAAAGTTCAATCGGTAAGGACCGTGCTACAAGTACACTGTAGTGTACACTTTAATTTACACTTTGTCACGTGACATTACCCTGTTGGATTGTTTAAATTTCAAATAGTTTTCCAATCCAATTGACCCTTGACTATAATGAATGTGTGAAACAACATGTCTAAAATCAATGTACAGATAGCAAAGTTCAATCAGTAAGAACCTTGCTATATGTACACTATGGTGTATACTTTAGTTTACATATGGCCATGTGATATTACCCTGATGGATAGTTTAAATTTCAAACAGTTTTCCCATCCAATTGACACTTGACTACAAAGTAAGTGTCAAAGAACATGTCAAAAATCAGTGTACAATTAGCAAAGTTCAATCGTTAAGGAACATGCTACATGTACACTATAGTGTACACTTTAGTTCACACTTTGTCACGTGACATTACACTATTCGACAGTTTAAATTTCAAACAGTTTTTCCATCTGATAGACACTAGACAACAGTGCAAGTGTCAAACAACGTGTCAAAAGTCAGTGTACAAATAGTAAAGTTCAATCGGTAAGAACCTTGCTACATGTACACTATTGTGTACACTTTAGTTTACACTTTACCACGTGACATTACCATGTTGGACAATTT
>NW_019261362.1:451657-504461 GCF_002742605.1 Olea europaea var. sylvestris | reverse complement strand
GGTATGTACCTTGCTACATGTACACTATGGTGTGCACACTTAAGTTTACACTTCGCCTCGTGACATTACCTTATTGGACAATTTAAATTTCAAATAGTTTTCCCATCCAATTGACACTTGAAAACAATGTAAGTGTCAAACAACATGTAAAAAATCAGTGTACAAATAGCAAAGTTCAATCGGTAAGAACCTTGCTACATGTACACTTTAGTTTACACTTTACCACGTGACATTACCCTGTTGGACAGTTTAAATTTTAAACAATTTTTCCATCCCAATTACACTTGACAACAATGCAAGTGACAAACAATGTGTCAAAAATCAGTGTACAAATAGCAAAGTTCAATCGGTAAGGACCTTGCTACAAGTAAATTATGGTGTACACTTTAGTTTACACTTTGCCACGTGACATTACACTATTGGACAGTTTATATTTTAAATAGGTTTCCTATCCAATTGACATTTGATAACAATGCAAGTGTCAAATAACGTGTCGAAAATCAGTGTACAAATAGCAAAGTTTAATCGGTAAGGACCGCGTTACATGTACACTATGGTGTACACTATAGTTTACACTTTGTCACGTGACTTTACTCTGTTGGACAGTTTAAATTTCAAACAGTTTTCCCAACCAATTGACACTTGACAATAATGCAAGTGTCAAACAACGTGTCGAAAATCAGTGTACAAACAGCAAATTTCAATCGGTAAGGACCTTGCTACATGTAAACTACAGTGTGCACTTTAGTTTAAAATTTGCCACGTGAAATTATCCTATCAGATAGTTTATATTTCAAACAGTTTTTCCATCCAATTAACACTTGACAACAATGTAAGTGTCAAAAATTAGTGTACAAATAGCATATTTCAATCGGTAAGAACCTTGCTACATGTACACTACGGTGTACACTTTAGTTTATACTTTGCCACGTGACATTACCTTGTTGGACAGTTTATATTTCAAGCAGATTTCTCATCCAATTAATACTTGATAACAATGCAAGTGCCAAACAACGCGTCGAAAATCAGTGTACAAATAGCATAGTTCAATCGGTTAGGACCGTGCTGCATGTACATTATGGTGTACACTTTAGTTTACACTTTGTCACGTGATATTATCCCGTTGGACAGTTTATATTTCAAACAGATTTCCCATCCAATTGACACTTGACAACAATGCAAGTGTCAAACAACGTGTCAAAAATCAGTGTACAAATAACAAAGTTCAATCGACAAGGATCGTGCTACATGTACACTATGTTGTACACTTTAGTTTACACTTTGTCATGTGACATTACCTTGTTGGACAGCTTAAATTTCAAACAGTTTTCCAATCCAATTGACACTTGACTATAATGAAAGTGTGGAACAACGTGTCTAAAATCAATGTATAAATACCAAAGTTCAATCGGTAAGAACCTTGCTATATGTACACTATCGTAGAACCCCAAATAATTTTACACACCTTAGTGGCACTAAGACATGAGTATTAGATGACTAAAGTATACTTCAGATTTTTAGCCTCATTTGAGACCCATTTACGACATAGAAAACATTCGATTTGGGAAATGATATCTAAAGAAAGGTTGTAGCTCTTTGAGTTAGCTTTCCAAACCACTTTGAATTATCTCAATCAGATATCAGAAGAAGAAGTTATGATAGAAATACTAAATGCTGTACAGTATCAACCGAAGTACGTGGAATATGAAAAGTCAAATTCCTACACGATTTTCTAGCACCTTCTTAAACCTATAACTCCCACATAAATGGCACCCATATTAATGAGTATTAGGCCCTTTACTTGCCCTTAAGTTGTGAGATTTTCACCTATAAATAGGCCGCATTGCATACACATTTTTCACACCAAGATAAAAGCTTCTAAGCATAAAAGAGAGAGTTTTCAAGTCTATAAAAAAGAGAAAGGAGAGGGAGGAAAATTAGTTTTTCCTAGAAGTTTTGGTGCTATCAAGAAGTGTTTCCAAGCATCAATCTCAATGGAGTGTTCTTTTTGAAACATCAAAGGAGTATATTTTTCAACAAGGTTCAAAGCATTAATCAAGGTAGGTAGAGGTGCAAAATGTTAATTCGTGTTAAGTTATAAGTTTTTAGCAAATGAAGATTTATGTTAATGTTTGTATGTCTAATGGTACCTCCGGTACGGCATACACCTCCATGTCTGATGGTACCTCCGGGTACGGCATGTACTTTCGATCGAGGCGTCGTGTTAAGTCATGATTCTATGTGTTTGGGATTCTACCGGAAATCCTACTATGACAAGGTTTCTAAAGTTATAGTTTTGAAATGTATAGCTTGATCATGAATGCACCAATGATATCTATTGAGTTTTTTTAAGTCACGGGTTTGACCCCTTCTCTACAAATTGATATGATTCTACCTTGGGCTTGGATGATAGAAAAGATGGAGAGTGGTGCAACGAGCCCATGGAAAACCTGATGAACAAGTTATTTATATTTATTTTTGTGAACGTTTTCAATGTTATTTCTTTAAAGTATTTGAATAACGTTGAACGGAGAACAAGTTGTGTTTCTTCAAATAAATTACGTTCCATTATTTTTTTATTCAGTATTTTATTTAAAGTATTCGAAAGGTTATTGTTAAAATTATCATTGTAAAAATTAAGCTTCCGCTAGAACATATTCTCCTATGACTAAACCACCGATTAGTTAAGTAAAGTAAATAGCTTTCCGGTCCACAAGGGGTCAGGGCATTACAGCGTGGTATCAGAGCACGCTTTAGCCGGTTCTGTAGGCCAAGTATGTTTTTTTTTAAAAAGAAATGAAAAAGTCTAAGATACTCCATGGCATCTTGCATCCATCCATCAATCTCATCCTACAGCCCAGGTATGTTCAAAGTTAATGTTTTCATGAAATATGATGCTTTACGATGCTATGGTACAACTTATGCTTATTTTCAAAGATATACTATGCCAGTTAGAAATGATTTGAAAGATGCAAAGGAAAACTCGAACGTCATAGCAGTTACTTTATTGATAGCTAATACGCCTACTTATGTATTGTTTGATTCAGGAGCCACACACTCCTTTGTATCAACAACTTTTATGGCTAAATCTGGTATTACTTGTGATAAGTCGAAAGGTACATTAGAGGTTAGCATTCCTTCAGGCAACCCTTTGAGTACTGATAGAATAGCTAAATCAGTAAGTATTGAAGTTGAGGGAAAACCAATGGAAGCGAACCTATACATGATAGAAATGAAGGATTTTGATATAATACTAGGCATTGATTGGTTGGGTTGTAATTACGCCACCATCCGATGTAAGGAAAGGGAGATATCATTTCAAAAACTAGGAGAGGAACCATTTTTGTTCCTTGGAATGAAGACGAAACCCCTTATTCGACTAGTATCGACTTTACAAGCTGAGAAGATGTTGAGAAAAGAAACATGTCAAGGATATTTAGTAAACATCTCAAGAGGGAAACAGGAGACGATAAAGATTGAAGACGTACCAATAGTACGGGAATTCGTAGATGTGTTTCCAAAAGATCTATTTGGTATTCCACCAGATAGGCAAGTGGAATTCACCATAGACCTAATTCTCGAAGTGGCACCAGTGTCAAAAGCCCCATATCAAATGGCCTCGAAGGAACTACAAGAGTTAAAGAAGCAGTTGTAAGAACTCCTAGATATGGGCTATATGTGGCCAAGTGTTCTCCATGGGGTGCGCCAATGTTGTTCGTGAAGAAAAAGGATGGAAGCATGAGGATGTGCATCGATTATAGGAAGTTAAATCAATTAACTATCAAGAATAAGTACCCACTCCCGATAATCGAGGATCTGTTAGATCAACTGAAAGGATCTAAGGTATTTTCCAAGATCAACTTACGATCGGGATACCATCAATTGAAAGTAAAGTCAAAGGATATACCCGAGACAGCTTTCAGAACTCGTTATGGACACTACGAGTTTACAGTGATGCCGTTTGGGCTAACCAATGCACCTGCAATGTTCATGGACCTGATGAATCATGTATTTCATCAGTACTTGGATAAATTTGTCATAGTCTTCATTGATGACATTATGATATGTTCCAAGAGTAAGGAGCAACATGAAGAACACCTAAGAATAGCATTAGAGGTATTACGCTAGGAGAAGCTGTATGCCAAATTCAAGAAGTGTGAGTTCTGGCTTGAATGAGTTGGATTTTTTGGACATATATTCACTGCCCAAGGACATGTAGATCCAACAAAAGTGGAAGCAGTAACCAACTGGAAAGCACCAAGTAATGTTGGTGAGGTACGGAGCTTTCTAGGATTAACAGGATATTATCGGAGATTCATAGAAGAATTCTCCAAAATAACTGGACCAATGACGCAGTTTACAAGGAAGGGAGTAAAATTCCAATGGATGGATAAATGTGAACAAAGTTTCCAAGAACTTAAACAGAGGTTGATATCAGCACCCGTGTTAACAATACCTGAGGGTACGAAAGGGTTTGTTATATATACAGTGATGCATCCAAGCAAAGATTGGGATGTGTGTTAATGCATAATGGAAAAGTGATAGCCTATACATCAAGACAATTGAAGAAACATGAGCAAAACTACCCGACGCATGATTTAGAACTTGCAGCGGTAGTACACGCCTTGAAAATATGGCGACACTACTTGTATGGAGGAAAGTACGATATCTACACAGATCACAAGAGTCTCAAATATTTATTCACATAGAAGGAATTGAATATGCGACAAAGACGATGGTTGGAATTGGTGAATGATTATGATTGCACTATCCATTACCATCTAGGTAAGATTAATGTTGTAGCCGACGCCTTAAGTAGAAAATCAATGGGACAGTTGGCGTCACTACCCACTTTTCAAATGGAGTTAGTCAAGGACTTGGAAAAGTTGCAGATCAAAGTGGTTACCATACCAGGACAAGTCACTGCTCGTCTAGCAGCTTTGATAATTCGACCTACTCTTAGAGATCGAATTATAGAGACACAAGGTAATGACCTATTCTTATTGAAGATCAAGAACAAAATTGGTACTGATAAGAGAAAGGATTTTGGAATAGCTTCGAATCAGGCACTGATGTTTAAGGGGAGAATTTGTGTGCCTAAGGATGAAGTCTTGAGAAACGAGATATTGAAAGAGGCCCATTCCACCCCGTACATCGTACATCCCGATGGTACGAAAATGTATCGAGACCTCCGAGATACATTTTGGTGGAGAAATATGAAAAAAAGTATAGGGTTGTATGTGGAAAAGTGCATGGTATGTCAATAGGAGAAGGCAGAATACCAAAGACCGGTTGGATTGTTAAATCCACTGGACATACTCGAATGGAAATGGGAAAATATCACAATGGACTTTGTGGTTGGATTCCCAAAGCTAGCAAGAGGAAACAACGTTGTATGGGTAATGGTGGATCGATTAGCAAAGTCAGCTCATTTTCTTCCAATGAAAATGACATTCAATTTAGACTAATTGGCAAAGTTGTACATTAAGGAGTTTGTGAGATTACACGGCGTACCTGTGTCCATTGTGTCTCACAGAGACCCAAGGTTCACGTCCAAATTCTGGAAATGTCTACAAGGAGCTATGGGAACGAAGCAAAACTTTAGTACAGCATATCACCCTCAGTCCAAAGGTCAATCTGAAAGGACTATCTAAACTTTGGAAGACATGCTGAGAGCATGTGTTTTAGATCTAGGGGAGTCATACATACCCCTAGTAGAATTCACATATAGTAACAGCTTCCAAGCAACTATCGGGATGGCACCGTACGAAGCTCTTTATGGTAGAAGATGTAGGTCTCCTGTTCATTGGGATGAAGTCGGGGAGAAGAGAGTTTTGGGACCAGAAATAATTGAAAGGACGGTTGAGGCAATCGATAAGATCCGTGCAAGGATAAAGCAGCACAGGATCGACAGAAGAGCTATGCAAATACAAGGAAGAAGGGTTTAGAATTCAAATTTGGAGAAAAAGTGTTTCTGAAAGTGGCACCGATGAAAGGTGTACTTAGGTTTGGCAAGAAAGGAAAGCTATAACCCTACTATATCTGACCATTTGAGATAAGATAGGGTCGGAAATGTAGCTGATCGGTTAGCTCTCCCACCTGGGTTATCCGCAGTGCACAACGTGTTCCACGTATCAATGATCAAGAAATACGTGCATGATCCTAATCATGTAGTGAACTATCAGTCCGTGGAAGTACAAAAGGACTTATCCTATGAAGAGGTACCAATTAGGATATTGGATTGAAAGGTGCATAAACTAAGGAACAAAGAAATTCAATTGGTCAAAATACAATGGAATAATCATGAAGTAGAAGAGGCCACTCGGGAAGGGGAAGAGGAAGCAAAAAACAAGTATCCAACACTATTCGCCCAATCATAAGGTAAATTTCGAGGACGAAATTTTAATTAAGGTGTGGGGATGTAGAACCCCAAATAATTTTACACACCTTAGTGGCACTAAGACATGAATATTGGATGGCTAAAGTATACTTCAGATTTTTAATCCCATTTGAGACCCATTTACGACATAGAAAACATTCAATTTTGAAAATAGTATATGAAGAAAAGTTGTAGCTCTTAGAGTTAGCTTTCCAACGCACTTCGAATTACCTCAATCGGATATCGGGAGAAGAAATTATGATAGAAATACTAAAAGATGTACAGTATCAACCGAAGTACGCGGAATATGAAAAGACAAATTCCTACACGATTTTCTAGCACCTTCTTAAACCTATAACTCCCACATAAATGGCACCCGTATTAATGAGTATTACGCCTTCACTTGTCCTTAAGTTGTGAGATTTTCACCTATAAATAGGCCCCAATGCATACACATTTTTCACACCAAGACAAAAGCTTCTAAGCATAAAAGAGAGAGCTTTCAAGTCTAGAAAAAAGAGAAAGGAGAGGGAGGAAAATTAGTTTTTCCTAGAAGTTTTGGTGTTAACAAGAAGTGTTTTCCAAGCATCAATTCTCAACGAAGTGTTTTTTTTTTGAAACATCAAAGGAGTGCATTTTTCAACAAGGTTCAAAGCGTCAATCAAGGTAGGTAGAGGTACAAAGTGTTAATTCATGTTAAGTTATAAGTTTCTAGCAAATGAAGATTTATGTTAATGTTTGTATGACTAATGGTACCTCCGGTATGGCATACACCTCTATGTCTAATGGTCTCCAGGTACGGCATGTACTTCCGGTCGAGGCATCGTGTTTAGTCATGATTCTACGTGTTTGGGATTCTACCAAAAATCCTACTATGAAAAGGTTTCTAACGTTACAGCTTTGAAATGTATAGCTTGATCACAAATGCACCAATGATATCTATTGAGTTTTTTTAACTCACAGGTTTAACCCCTTCTCTACAGATTGATATGATTCTACCTTGGGCTTGGATGGTGGAAAAGATGGAGAGTGGTGTAACGAGCCCATGGAAAACACGGTGAAAAAGTTATTTTGATTTATTTTTGTGAACATTTTCGATGTTATTTCTTTAAAGTATTTGAATAACACCGAACGCGAGAACAAGTTGTGTTTTCTTCAAATAAATTACGTTCCGTTATTTTTTTACTCAGTATTTTATTTAAAGTATTCGAAAGGTTGTTGTTAAAATTATCATTGTAAAAATTAAGCTTCCGCTAAAATATATTCGCCTATGACTAAACCACCAGTTAGTTAAGTAAAGTAATTAGCGTTCTGGTCCACAAGGGGTCGGAGCGTTACAACTATTGTGTACACTTTAGTTTACACATGGCCACGTGACATTACGCTGATGGATAGTTTAAATTTCAAACAGTTTTCCCATCCAATTGACACTTGACTACAAAGCAAGGATCAAACAATGTGTCAAAAATCAGCGTACAAATTGTAAAGTTCAATCGGATAAGGACCTTGCTACATGTACACTATGGTGTACACTTTAGTTCACACTTCGCCAGGTGACATTACACTGTTGGACAGTTTAAATTATAAACAGTTTTTCCGTCCAATTGACACTTGACGACAATGCAAGTGTCAAACAACGTGTCAAAAGTCAGTGTACAAAGAGAAAAGTTCAATCGGTAAGAACCTTGCTACATGTACACTATAGTGTACACTTTTGTTTACACTTTCCCATGTGACATTACACTGTTGGACAATTTAAACTTCAAATAGTTTTCCCATCCAATTGACACTTGACAACAATCCAAGTGTCAAACAACGTGTCAAAAATCAGTGTACAAATAACAAAGTTTAATCGATAAGGACCTCGCTACATGTACACTATGGTGTACACTTTAGTTTACAGTTTGCCACATGACATTACATTGTTTGACAGTTTAAATTTTGAACAGTTACCCCATCCACTTGACACTTGACAATAATGCAAGTGTCAAACAACGTGTCAAAAATTAGTGTACAAATAGCAAAGTTGAATCAGTAAGTACCTTGCTACATGTACACTATGGTGTACACACTTAATTTTACACTTTGCCTCGTAACGTTACCCTGTTGGGCAATTTAAATTTCAAACAGTTTTCCCATCCAGTTCACACTTGACAACAATGCAAGTGTCAAACAACATGTCAAAAATCAGTGTACAAACAGAAAAGTTCAATTTGTAAGAACCTTGCTACATGTACAATATAGAGTACACTTTAGTTTACACTTTACCAGGAGACAGTACCCTGTTGGATAGTTAAAATTTTAAACAATTTTGCTATCCAATGTACACTTGACAACAATGCAAGTGTCAAACGAGTCAAAAATCAGTGTACAAATAGCAAAGTTCAATCGGTAAAAACCTTGCTACATGTACACTATGGTGTACACTTTAGTTTACACATTGCCACGTGGCATTACACTATTGGACTGTTTAAATTTCAAACAGTTTTTCCATCCACTTGACTACAATGAAAGTGTGAAACAACGTGTCTAAAATCAATGTACAAATAGCAAAGTCCAATCGGTAAGAACCTTGCTACATGTACACTATGGTGTACACATGAGTTTACACACTGCCACATGACATTACCCTATTGGATAGTTTAAATTTCAAATAGTTTTCCCATCCAATTGAAACTTGACTACAAGGCAAGTGTCAAACAACGTGTCAAAAATCAGTGTACAAACAGCAAAGTTCAATCAGTAAGGACCTTGCTACATGTAAACTATGGTGTACACTTTAGTTCAGACTTTGCTGCGTGACATTAGACTGTTGGACAATTTAAATTTTAAATAGTTTTTCCTTCCAATTGACACTTGACAACAATGCAAGTGTTAAACAACATATCAGAGGTCACTGTACAAATAGCAAAGTTCAATCGGTAAGAACCTTGCTACATGTACACTATGGTGTACACTTTGCAACGTGACATTACCCTATTGGACAAATTAAATTTCAAATAGATTTCCCATCCAATTGACACTTGACAACAATGTAAGTGTCAAACAAGGTGTCAAAAGTCAGTGTACAAATAGCAAAGTTCAATCAGTAAGAACCTTGCTACATGTACACTATGGTGTAAACTTTAGTTTACACATTGCAACGTGACATTACCCTGTTGGACAAATTAAATTTCAAATAGTTTTCCCGTCCAATTGACACTTGACAACAATGCAAGTGTCAAACAATTTGTCGAAAGTCAGTGTACAAATAGCAAAGTTCAATTAGTAGGAACCTTACTACATGTACACTATGGCGTACACTTTAGTTTACAATTTGCCATGTGACATTACCCTGTGGTATAGTTTAAATTTCAAATATTTTTCCCATCCAGTTGACACTTGACAACAATCCAAGTGTAAAACAACGTTTCGAAAATTAGTGTACAAATAGGAAAGTTCAATCGGTAAGAACGTTGCGACTTGTATACTATGGTAGACTTTTGTTTACAGTTTGCCACATGACATTACCATGTTGGACAGTTTAAATTTGAAACAGTTTTCCATCCAATTGACAGTTGATAACAATGCAAAAGTCAAACAGTGTTAAAAATCAGTGTACAAATAAGAAAGTTCAATCGGTAATTGTGACATGTACACTGTGGTGTACACACTTTAGTTTACACTTTCCCACGTGACATTATCCTGCTGGAATGTTTAAATTTCAAACAGTTTTCCCATCCAATTGATACTAGACAACAATGCAAGTGTCAAACAACGTGTCATAAAATAGTGTACAAATAGGAAAGTTCAATCGGTTAAAACCTTGCTACAAGTACACTATGGTGTACACTATAGTTAACACATTGCCACATGACATTATACTGTTGGACTGTTTAAATTTCAATCAGTTTTTCCATCCACTTGATACTTGACTACAATGAAAGTGTGAAACAACGTGTTTAAAATCAATGTACAAATAGCAAAGCTCAATCGGTAAGAACCTAGCCACATGTACACTATGGTGTACACTTTAGTGTACACATTGCCATGTGACATTACCCTGTTGGTTAGTTTAAATTTCAAACAATTTTCTCATCCAATTGACACTTGACTACAAAGCAAGTGTCAAACAATGTGTTAAAAATCAGTATACAAATAGCAAAGTTAATTGGTAAGGACCTTGCTACATGTAAACTATGGTGTACACTTTAGTTTACACTTTGCCACATGAAATTACCTTGTCGGACAGTTTATATTTCAAAAAATTTTCCCATCCAATTGACACTTGACAACAATGCAAGTGTCAAACAACGTGTCAAAAATTAGTGTACAAATAGCATAGTTCAATCAGTTAGAACCTTGCTACATGGACACTGTGGTGTACACTTTAGTTTACACATTGTCACGTGACAATACCCTATTGGATAGTTTAAATTTCAAATAGTTTTTCCATCCAATTGAAACTTGACTACAAAGCAAGTGTCAAACAACTTGTCAAAAATCACTGTACAAATAGCAAAGTTCAATCGGTAAAAACCTTGCTGCATGTTCACTATGGTGTACACTTTAGTTTACACATTACCACGTGACATTACACTGTTAGACTGTTTAAATTTCAAATAGTTTTTCCATCCAATTAACACTTGACTACAAAGCATGTAACAAACAGCGTATCAAAAATCAGTGTACAAATAGCAAAGTTCAATCGGTGAGGACCTTGCTATATCTACACTATGGAGTACACTTTAGTTTACACTTTTTCACGTGACATTATCCTATTTGACAGTTTAAATTTCAAACAGTTTTTCCATCCAATTTACACTTGACAACAATGTAAGTGTCAAGCAACGTGTCAAAAATCAGTGTACAAATAGCAAAGTTCAATCGGTAAGAACCTTGCCACATGTACACTATGGTGTACACTTTAGTTTACAGTTTGCCACGTGATGTTATCCTATTGAATGGTTTAAATTTCAAACAGTTTTTCCATCCAATTGACACTTGACAATAATGCAAGTGTCAAACAACGTGTCAAAAATCAGTGTTTAAATAGCAAAGTTCAGTTGGTAAAAACCTTGCTACATGTACACTATGGTGTACACTTTAATTTACACTTTGCCGTGTGACATTACACTATTGGACTGTTTAAATTTCAAAGAGTTTTTCCATCCATTTGACACTTGACTACAATGCAAGAGTCAAACAACGTCTTAAAAATCAGTTTACAAATAGGAAAGTTCAATCGGTAATTGCTACATGTACACTATGGTGTACACACTTTAGTTTACACTTTACCATGTGACATTGCACTGTTGGACCGTATAAATTTCAAACAGTTTTTCCATCCAATTGACACTTGACTACATTGAAAGTGTGAAACAACATGTCTAAAATCAGTGTACAAATAGCAAAGTTCAATCGGTAAGAACCTTGCTACATGTACACTATGGTGTAAACTTGAGTTTACACTTTGCCACGTGACATTACCCTATTGGATAGTTTAAATTTCAAACTGTTTTCCCATCCAATTGATAGTTGACAACAGTGAAAGTGTCAAAAATGGGTCAAAAATTAGTGTACAAATAGCAAAGTTCAATCGATAAGAACCTTCCTACACGTACACTATGGTGTACACTTTAGTTTACACTTCGCCACATGACACTACCCTGTTGGACAACTTAAATTTCAAATAGTTTTCCCATCCAATTAACACTTGACCACAATGCAAATGTCAAACAACGTGTCAAAAATTAGTGAACAAATTGTAAAGTTCAATCGATAAGAACCATGCAACATGTAGACTATGATGTACGCTTTAGTTTACACTTTGCCACGTAACATTACCCTATTAGGCAGTTCAAATTTCAAACGGTTTTCCCATCCAATTGACACTTGACAACAATACAAGTGTCAGACAACGTGTCAAAATTAAGTGTACGAATAGCAAAGTTCAATCGGCAAGAACCTTGCTACATGTGCACTATGGTGTACACTTTAGTTTACATTTTGCCACGTGACACTATCCTGTTGGACAGTTTAAATTTCAAATAGTTTTCCCATCCAATTGACACTTGCCAACTATGAAAGTATCAGACAACATGTCAAAAATAAGGGTATGAATAGCAAAGTTCAATCGGCAAGAATCTTGCTATATGTACACTATGGTGTACACTTTGACACGTGACACTACCCTGTTGAACAGTTTAAATTTCAAATAGTTTTTCCATCCAATTGACACTTAACAACAATGTAAGTGTCAAACAACATGTCAAAAATCAGTGTACAAATAGCAAAGTTCTATCAGTAAGGACCTTGCTACATGCACACTATGGTGTACACTTTAGTTTACACATTGCCACGTGATATTACTCTGTTGGACAATTTAAAGTTCAAATAATTTTCCCATCCAATTGACACTTGGAAACAATGCAAGTGTCAAACAACGTGTCAAAAATCAGTGTACAAATAGCAAAGTTCAATCGGTAAGGACCTTGCTACATGTACACTATTGTGTACACTTTAGTTTACACATTGCCATGTGATATTACCCTGCTGGATACTTTAAATTTCAAATAGTTTTTCCATCCAATTGACGCTTGACAACAATGCAAGTGTCAAGCAACATGTCGAAAATTAGTGTACCAATAGTAAAATTCAATCGGTAAAGACCTTGCTACATGTACACTATGGTATATTCTTTAGTTTACAGTTTGCCATGTGACATTACACTGTTGGAAAATTTAAATTTCAAATAGTTTTCCCATCACATTGACACTTGACGACAATGCAAGTGTCAAACAACGTGTCCAAAATCAATGTACAACTAGCAAAGTTCAATCCGTAAGAACCTTGCCACATGTACACTAAGGTGTACACATTAGTTTACACTTTGTCACGTGACATTATCCCATTGAACAGTTGAAATTTCAAACAGTTTTCCCGTACAATTGACACTTGACAACAACGCAAGTGTCAAACAACATGTCAAATATTAGTGTCCAAATTAAAAAGTTCAATCGGTAAGAACCTTGCGACTTGTTCACTATGGTGTACTCACTTTAGTTTACACTCTACGACATGACATTACCTTGCTGGATAGTTTATATTTCAAAAAGTTTTCCCGATCCAATTGACACTTAACAACAATGCAAGTGTCAAACAACGTGTTAAAAATCAGTATACAAATAGCAAAGTTCAAACGGTAAGGACCTTGATACATGTACACTATAGTGTGCACTTTAGTTTACACTTTTCCACATGACATTATCCTGTTGGATAGTTTAAATCAAAACCAGTGTACAAATAGCAAAGTTCAATCTGTAAGAACCTTGCTACATGTGCACTATAGTATACACTTTAGTTTACACCTTGCCCCGTGACATTACACGGTTGAACAATTCAAATTTCAAACAATTTTCCCATCCAATTGACACTTGACTACAATTCAAGGGTGAAACGTGTCCAAAATCAGTGTACAAATAGCAAAGTTCAATCGTTAAGAACCCTACTACATGTACAGTATGGTGCACACACTTTAGTTTACGCTTTGCAACGTGACATTACCCCGTTGGACAGTTTAAATTTCGAATAGTTTTCCCATCCAATAGACACTTGACAACAATACAAGTGTCAAACAACATCTCAAAAATCAGTGTACAAATAGCAAAGTTCTATCGGTAAGAACCTTGCTACATGTACACTTTAGTTTACACTTTGCCACGTGTCATTATCATGTTGGACAGTTTAAATTTCTAAGAGTTTTCCAATCGAATTGACACTAGACAACAATGCAGGTATCAAAAAACGTATTAAAAATCAGTGTACAAATAGTCAAGTTCAATCAGTAAGGACCTCGATACATGTACACTGTGGTGTACACTTTAATTTACACTTTGCCACGTGACATTATCCTGTTGGACAGTTTAAATCTCAAATAGTTTTCCCATCCAATTGACACTTGACTACAAAGTAAGTGTCAAACAACGTATCAAAAATCAGTGTACAAATAGCAAACTTCAATCGGTAAGGACCTTGTTACATGTACACTACTGTGTAAACTTTAGTTCACACTTTGCCAGTTGATGTTACACTGTTGGACAGTTTAAATTTTAAATAGTTTTTTCATCCAATTGACACTTGACAATAATGCAAGTGTCGAAAAATGTGTCAAAAGTCAGTGTACAAATAACAAAGTTCAATCAATAAGAACCTTGCTATATGTACACTATGGTGTACACTTTAATTTACACTTTACCACGTGGCATTACCCTGTTAGACAATTTAAATTTCAAATAGTTTTCCCATCCAATTGACACTTGACAATAATGCAAGTGTCAAACAACGTGTCGAAAATTAGTTTACAAATAGCAAAGTTCAATCAATAAGAACCTTGCTTCCTCTGCACTATGGTGTACACTTTAGTTTAAAATTTTCCACATGACATTACCCTGTTGGACAGTTTAAATTTCAAACAGTTTTCCCATCCAATTTACACTTGACAACAACACAAGTGTCAAGCAACATGTCAAAAATTGGAGTACATACAGTAAAGTTCAATCGGTACGAACCTTGTTACATGTACACTATGGTGTACACTTTAGTTTACACTTTACCACGTGACATTATCCTGTTGGATAGTTTAAATTTCAAACAGTTTTCCCATCCAATTGACACTTGACAACAATGCAATTGTCAAACAATGTGTCGAAAATCGGTGTACAAATAGCAAAGTTCAATTGGTAAGAACCTTGCTACATGTACACTATGGTGTACACTTTAGTTTACATTTTGCCACGTGACATTTCACTATTGGACTTTTTAAATTTCAAAGAGTTTTTCCATCCAATTGACACTTGACTACAGTGAAAGTGTGAAAAAGCGTGCCCAAAATCAGTGTACAAACAGCAATGTTCAATCGGTAAGAACCTTGCTACATGTACACTATGGTGTGTACTTTAGTTTACACTTTGCCACGTGACAATACCATGTTAGATAGTTTAAATTTCAAATAGTTTTCCCATGCTATTGACATTGACTACAAAGCAAGTGTCAAACAGCATGTCAAAAATCAGTGTACAAATAGCAAAGTCCAATCGGTAAGGACCTTACTCCATGTACACTATGGGGTACACTTTGCCACGTGACATAACACTGTTGGACCGTTTAAATTTCAAATAGTTTTTCCATCCAATTGACACTTGACTACAATGAAAGTGTGATGTCTACAATGAAAGTGTGAAACAACGTTTCTAAAATTAGTGTACAAATAGCAAAGTTCAATCGGTAAGAACCTTGCTACATGTACACTACGATGTAAACTTTAGTTTCCACTTTGCCACGTGACATTATCTTGTTGGATAGTTTAAATTTCAAACGGTTTTCCCATCCAATTTACACATGACAACAATGCAAGTGTTAAACAATGGGTCAAAAATTAGTGTACAAATAGCAAAGTTCAATCGGTAACAACCTTCCTACATGTACACTATGGTGTACAGTTTAGTTTACACTTTGCCGCGTGACATCATCTTGTTGGACAGTTTAAATCTCAAACAGTTTTCTCATCCAATTGATACTTGACTACAAAGTAAGTGTCAAATAACGTGTCAAAAATTAGCATACAAATAGCAAAGTTCAATTGGTAAGGACCTTGCTACATGTACACTATTGTGTACACTTTAGTTCACACTTTGCCAGGTTATATTACACTGTTGAACAGTTTAAATTTCAAATAGTTTTTTCATCCAATTGACACTTGACAATAATGCAAGTGTCAAACAACGTGTCAAAAGTCAGTGTACAAATAACCAAGTTCAATCGGTAAGAACTTTGCTACATGTACACTATGGTGTACACTTTAGTTCACACATTGCCACGCGGCATTACCCTATTGGATAATTTAAATTTCGAACAGTTTTCCCATCTAATTGACATTTGACAACAATGCAAGTGTCAAACAACGTGTCGAAAATCAGTGTACAAATAGCAAAGTTCAATTTGTAAGAACCTTGCTAAATGTACACTATGGTGAACACTTTAGTTTACACTTTGCCATGAGTCTTTATCTTGTCGGACCGTTTAAATTTCGAACAGTCTTCCCATCTAATTGACACTTGAAAACAAAGAGAGTGTCAAAGAACGTGTCAAAAATCAGTGTTCAAACAGCCAAGTTCAATCGGTAAGAACCTTGCAACATGTAGACTATGATGTACAGTTTAGTTTACACTTTACCACGTGACATTACCCTATTGGACAGTTCAAATTTCATACTGTTTTCCCATCAAATTTACACTTGACAACAATTCAAGTGTCAAACAACATATCAAAAATAAGTGTACGAATAGGAAAGTTCAATCGGCAAGAACCTTGCTTCATGTACACTACGATGTACACTTTGCCACGTGACACTACCCTGTTGGACAGTTTAAATTTCAAATAGTTTTTCCATCCAATTGACACTTGACAACAATGAAAGTGTCAAACAACGTGTCAAATATCAGTGTACAAATAGCAAAGTTCAATCGGTAAAAACCTTGCCACATGTACACTATGGTGTACACTTTAGTTTACACTTTGCCACGTGATATTACCCTGTTGGATAGTTTAAAGTTCAAATTGTTTTCCCACCCAATTGACACTTGACAACAATGCAAGTGTCAAACAACGTACCAAAAATTAGTATACAAATAGCAAAGTTCAATTGGTAAGAATTTTGCTACATGTACACTATGGTGTACACTTTAGTTGACACATTGTCACGTGATATTACCCTGTTGGACTGTTTTAAGTTCAAACAGTGTTCTCATCCAATTGACACTTGACAACAATGTAAGTGTCAAACAACGTGTAGAAAATCAGTATATCAATAACAAAGTTCAATCGGTAAAGACCTTGCTACATGTACACTATTATGTACACTTTAGTTTACACATTGCCACGTGATATTACCATGTTGGATACATTAAATTTCAAATAGTTTTCCCATCCAATTGACGCTTGACAACAATGCAGGTGTCAAGCAACGTGTCGAAAATTAGTGTACCAATAGTAAAGTTCAATCTGTAAAGACCTTGCTACATGTACATTATGGTATACACTTTAGTTTACACTTTGTCACATGACATTACCCTGTTGAATGGTTTAAATTTCAAACAGTTTTCCCTTACAACTGACACTTGACAACAACACAAGTGTCAAACAACGTGTCAAATATTAGTGTACAAATAGCAAGGTTCAATCGGTAAGAACCTTGCGACATGTGCACTATGGTGTACTCACTTTAGTTTAAAAGTCTACAACGTGACATTACCCTGCTGGACAGTTTAAATTTCAAATAGTTTTCCCATCTAATTGACACTTGACAACAATGCAAGTGTCAAACAACGTGTCAAAAATCTGTGTACAAATAGCAAAGTTCAATCGGTAAGGACCTTGATACATGTACACTATGGTGTATACTTTAGTTTACACTTTGCCACGTGAAGTTATCCTGTTGGAGAGTTTAAATCAAAACTAGTGTACAAATAGCAAAGTTCAATCTGTAAGAACCTTGCTACATGTACACTATGGTGTACACTTTAGTTTACACTTTTGCACATGGCATTACACTGTTGGACAATTCAAATTTCGAACAATTTTCCAATCCAATTGACACTTGACTACAAAGCAAGTGCCAAACAATGTGTCAAAAATCAGTGTACAAATGGCAAAGTTCAATCGGTAAGGACCTTGCTACATGTACACTATTGTGTACACTTTAGTTCACACTTTGCCACGTGATATTACGCTGTTGGACAGTTTAAATTTCAAACAATTTTTCCATCCAAGTGATACTTGACTACATCGAAAGTGTGAAACAACGTGTCCAAAATCAGTGTACAAATAGCAAATTTCAACCGATAAGAACCTTGCTACCTGCATACTATGGTGAACACATTAGTTTACACTTTGCCACATGACATTATCCTGTTGGATGGTTTAAATTTCAAATAGTTTTCCCATCGAAAATCGGTGTACAAATAGCATAGTTCAATCGGTAAGGACCGTGCTACATGTACACTATGGTGTACACTTTCATTTACACTTGGCCACGTGACATTATCCTGTTGGACAGTTAAAATTTCAAACAATTTTCCCATCCAATTGACACTTGACCACAATGCAAGTGCCAAACAACATGTCAAAAATCAGTGCACAAATAGTAAAGTTCAATCGATAAGAACCTTGCTACATGTACACTATGATGAACACTTTAGTTTACACTTTTCCATGTGACATACCCTAATGGACAGTTTATATTTCAAATAGTTTTCCCATCCAATTGACACTAGACAACAATGCAAGTGTCAAACAACGTGTCAAAAATAGTGTACAAATAGCAAAGTTTAAACGGTAAGAACCTTGCTACATGTACACTATGGTGTACACTTTGGTTTACATTTTGCCACGTGACATTACCCTATTGGACACTTTAAATTTCAAACAATTTTCCCAGCCAATTGACACATGACTACAATGCAAGTGTGAAAAATGTGTCAAAAATCAGTGCACAAATAGCAAAGTTCAATCCATAAGAACCTTGCTACATGTACACTATAGTGTACACACTTTAGTTAGACTTTGCCACGAGACTTTACTCTGTTGGACAATTTAAGTTTAAAACAATTTTTCCATCCAATTGACACTTGACAACAATGAAAGTGTAAAACAACGTGTCAAAAATTAGTGTACAAATAGAGAAGTTCAATCGGTAAGGACCATGCTACATGTACACTATGGTCTACACTTTAGTTTACACTTTGCCACGTGACGTTACGCAGTTGGACAGTTTAAATTTCAAACAATTTTTTCCATCCGATTTTCCCATCCAATTGACCCTTGACTACGATGCAAGTGTCAAACAATGTGTCAGAAATCAGTGTACAAATAACAAAATTCAATCGATAAGGACCTTACTTCATGTATACTATAGTTTACACTTTAGTTTACACTATGCCAGGTGACATTACCCTGTTGGACAGTTTAAATTTCAAATAATTTTCCCATCCAATTGACACTTGACAACAATGCAAGTGTCAAACAACGTGTCAAAAATTCGTGTACAAATAGCAAAGTGCAGTCGGAATGGGTCCAATGAAGTGAAGGGAGAGGAACAGAACAAAAAAGTTAACTTTAGATCATGTTTTGGACAAGTCATTCCACCCTGTCCAAAGAGCAATAAAATGCATAGTGGTGAATGTTTGTTTGGGAAGGATGTGTGCTATCGATGCGGTAAAACAGGGCATATTTTCAAAAACTGCAAAGAAGACCCCTTGAAGAAGAATGATGAACAAGAAAAGAAGGGAAAGGCCCGAGTTTTTTCTTTAGTTAGGAACGGACAACAGAAGACCCGAACGCAGGTAAATTCAAGGACGAAATTATTTTAAGGGAATGAGATTGTAACATTCCGAAATTTTTTAAAAAAAATAAATAATTATTTATTCTATCTATTATATTATTTTGAAAGTGAGGGATTACGGTGAAATAAATATTAATATATTATATATTTGGGGTCAAATAATTGGATTTTGATAAAGTAATGATATGTATATCAATATTGGACTTATTTCGAAGGTCATAATTAATTAGAAGTCTATGATTCGAGAAAAGTTATTTTAGATAAGAACATATTAAGTTATACCCTATTGAAAGAAAACAAGATAAATAGAATTTTATATAGTTATAATCCTATTCTTTTCCTCTTTCTAGAAACGGGTAAAGTTTATATTAAATTATTAATCTTTTTTTTAGTTTAATATTAATCCTTAGTATGATTAGGCTAAACTTTGGTGATTCAATCTAATTAAACTCAACCTTATCCCGACTCATGGTACATGTTTTCTAGAATAACTCAACCACTTTTTATTACTATAAATACTAGGCAAGGATCTCATATTTTACCACACCAAAAGTATTCACCGTGAAAGAGAGAGAAGAAAGAAAGAGAGAGAGAGAAAAGGAAGAGAGAGAGAGAGAGAGAGAGAGAATAGCTTTGGAAATATCAAATATTTTAATCATGTACTTTCAAGGTGGAGGAATGATTTTCAACGTGTTTCAAATTTTTTTAAATGAGGTAAGATACATTTATGTGCAAAGTATTTTAATTTTCCTTATGCTTTTATATACAATTAATATGCATGGATTACTAGTAGACCTTCGGGTTCTAAAGAAAGAGATATGATATTTCTACGGGAATTTAAGAGGACCTAAGATGGGTGTGTCGCTTGGTCACCGATATACTCCATAAGAGAAGAGCGGTATGAAGTGTATAATTTATTTGTTATGTAATGGTGTATGAAAATTGCACGTATCTTACTGGGTATTTTAAAATACTCACTCTTACATTAATTTTATAGGTTAGTTCGGGTCGATTGGAACAGTGACGAATTGGTGATGCGGGCTGCCAAGTGGATAAAGAATAGAGAGAAAGAAATGAGTTTACTATTTTTTTTTTAAATTTATCAATTAGTTTAATTTATTCAGGATGTGTCATTTGAATTAGTTAAGAGTTTCAGTTTATGTTTAGATACTATTTTCATGTTTTCAAATTTAGATTTATAAATATTGCAGTTATTTGATATTAAAGAATTCTATTATTATATTTTCGCATTTAACTTAAGGAAAAGTGAGTTTTGGTAACGTTCCGATGTTTATAGAAAAATTGGGGCGTTGCACATCTCCTTCACCCTGTGAAAAGTCCTACCATTAAATTGCTTGAAAAACTAATTGCTTACTTCACCTTTCTCAATCCACCTCTGCTTTGCTATTTGTGCCAGGCGCATTCCTTCTCTCTTACATGTACACTATAGTGTACACTTTGCCACGTGATATTACCCTGTTGGACAGTTTAAATTTCAAATAGTTTTTCCATCCAATTAACACTTGACAACAATGCAAGTGTCACACAACGTGTCAAAAATCACTTTACAAATAGCAAAGATCAATTGGTAAGAACCTTGCTACAACGTACAGTATAGTGTACACTTTAATTTACACTTTGCCACGTGACACTACCCTGTGGGACAGTTTAAATTTCGAATAGTTTTCACCTCCAATTAACACTTGATGAAAATACAAGTGTCAAACAATGTGTCAAAAATCACTGTACAAATAGCAAAGTTGAATAGGTAAGAACCTTGCTACATATATACTATGGGGTACACTTTAGTTTACACTTTTTCACGTGATATTACCCTGTTGGACAATTTAAATTTCAGACAGTTTTCCCATCCAATAGACACTTGACAACAATGCAAGTGTCAAACAACGTGTCAAAATTCAGTGTAGAAATAGCTAAGTTCAATCGATAAGGACCTTGCTACATGTACACTATGGTGTACACTTTAGTTTACACTTGGTCACGTGACATTATCCTATTGGACAGTTTAAATTTCAAATAGTTTTCCCATCCATTAGACACTTGAGGACAATGCAAGTGTCACGCAACGTAAACTGTCCAACAGGGGAGTGTCACGTGGCAAAGTGTAAACTAAAGTGTGCACCATACTGTACGTTGTAGCAAGGTTCTTATGGATAGATCTTTCCTATTTGTACGCTGATTTTTGACACGTTATGTGACACTTGCACTGTTGTCAAGTGTCAATTGGATGGGAAAACTATTTGAAATTTAAACTATCCAATAGGGTAATGTCACGTGGCAAAGTGTAAACTAAAGTGTACACCATACTGTACGTTGTAGCAAGGTTCTTACGGATAGATCTTTCCTATTTATACGCTGATTCTTGACATGTTATGTGACACTTGCACTGTTGTCAAGTGTCAATTGGATGGAAAAGCTATTTGAAATTTAAACTATCCAATAGGGTAATGTCACGTGGCAAAGTGTAAACTAAAGTGTACACCATAGTCTACATGTAGCATGGTTCTTACCGATTGAACTTTGCTATTTGTAGACTAATTTTCGACACGTTGTTTGAACTTGCATTGTTGTCAAGTGTCATTTGGATGGAAAAACTGTTTAAAATGTAAATTGTCCAACAGGATAATGTCACATGGCAAAGTATAAATTAAAGTATACACTATAGTGTACATGTAGCAAGGTTCTTACCAATTGAACTATGCTATTTGTACACTAATTTTCGACACGTTATTTGACACTTGCATTGTTGTCAAGTGTCAATTGGATGGGAAAACTTTTCGAAATTTAAACTGTCCAACAAGGTAACGTCACGTGGCAAAGTATAAACTAAAGTGTACACCATAATGTACATGTAGCAAGGTTCTTACTGATTGAACTTCGCTATTTGTGCACTATTTTTTGACAAGTTGTTTGACAGTTGCATTGTTGTCAAGTGTCAATTGGATGGAAAAAATGTTTGAAATTTAAACTGTCCAACAGGGTAAGTCACGTGGCAAAGTGTGCACTATAGTGTACACGTTGCAAGGTTCTTACCAATTGAACTTTGCTATTTGTACACCGATTTTTGACACGTTGTTTGACACTTACACTGTTGTCAAGTGTCTATTGGATGGAAAAACTGTTTGAAATTTAAACTGTCCAACAGGATAATATCACATGGAAAAGTGTAAACTAAAGTGTACCCCATAGTGTAGATATAGCAAGGTTCTTACTGATAAAACTTTGCTATTTGTACAATGATTTTTAACACATTTTTTAACACTTGCATTTTCGTCAAGTGTCAATTGGAGGGGCAAATTGTACAAAATTTAAACTTTCCAATAGGGTAGCGTCACATGGCAAAGTGTAAACTAAAGTGTACACTACACTGTATGTTGTAGCAAGGTTCTTATCAATAGATCATTGCTATTTCTATGCTAATTTTTGACTTTCCCTCCAATTGACACTTGACAAAAATGCAAGTGACAAACAATGTGTTAAAAATCATTGTACAAATAGCAAAGTTGAATCGGAAAGAACCTTGCTACATCTACACTACGGGGTACACTTTAGTTTACACTTTTCCACGTGATATTATCCTGTTGGACAGTTTAAATTTCAAACAATTTTCCCATCCAATATACACTTGACAACAATGCAAGTGTCAAACAACGTGTTAAAAATTAGTGTACAAATGGCAAAGTCCAATTGGTAAGAACCTTGCGACATGTACACTATGGTGTACGCTTTAGTTTACACTTTGCCACATGACATTACCCTGTTGGACAGTTTATATGTCAAACATTTTTCCCATCCAAATGACACTTGACAACAATGCAAGTTCAAACAACGTGTCAAAAATCAATGTACAAATAGTAAAGTTCAATCGCTAAGGACTGTGCTACATGTACACTATAGTGTACACTTTAGTTTACACTTTGCCACGTGATATTACCCTGTTGGACAATTTAAATTTCAAATAGTTTTTCCATCCAATTGACACTTGACAACAATGCAAGTGTCACAGAACGTGTCAAAAATCACTGTACAAATAGCAAAGATCTATTGGTAAGAACCTTGCTACAACGTACAGTATGGTGTACACTTTAATTTACACTTTGCCACATAACACTACCCTGTTGGACAGTTTAAATTTCGAACAGTTTTTCCCTCCAATTGACACTTGACAACAATGCAAGTGTCAAACAACGTTTCAAAAATTAGTGTACAAATAGCAAAGTTCAATCGGTAAGAACCTTGTGACATATACATTATTGTGTACACACTTTAGTTTACATCGTGCCACGTGACATTACCCTGCTGGAAAGTTTAAATTTTAAATAGTTTTCCCGTCCAATTGACACTTGATAGCAATGAAAGTGTCAAACAACGTGTCAAAAATCAGTGTACAAATAGCAAAGTTCAATCGGTAAGAACCTTGCGACATGTACACTATGGTGTACACTTTAGTTTATACCTTGCCACATTACATTACCCTGTTGGACAGTTTAAATTTCAAACTATTTTCCCATCCAATTTACACTTGACAACAATGCAAGTGTCAAACAACGTGTCAAAAATCAATGTACAAATAGCAAAGTTCGATCAGTAAGGACCTTGCTACAAGTATACTATTGTGTACACTTTGCCACGTGACATTACCCTGTTGGACAGTTTAAATTTTAAACTATTTTCCCATCGAATTAACACTTGACAACAATGTAAGTGTCAAACAATGAGTCAAAAATAAGTGTACAAATAGCAAAGTAAAATAGGTAAGAACCCTGCGACATGTACACTATGGTGTATACAGTTTAATTTATACCCTACCACGTGACATTACCCTACCAGACTATTTAAATTTCAAATAGTTTTCCCGAGCAATTGACACTTGACAGCAGTACAAGTGTCAAACAACATGTTAAAAATCTATGTGCAAATAGTAAACTTCAGTCGGAAAGAACCTTGCTACATGACACTATAGTGTACACTTTAGTTTACACTTTGCCATGTGTCATTACCCTGTTGGATAGTTTAAATTTCAAATAGTTTTCCCATCTAATTGACACTTGACAATGATGCAAGTGTAAAACAATGTATCTAATATCCGTGTATAAATAGCAAAGTTCAATCGGTAAGGACCTTGCTACATATAAACTATGGTCTACACTTTGCCACTTGACATTACCCTATTGGATAGTTTAAATTTCAAACAGTTTTCACATTCAATTGACACTTGACTACAATGCAAGTGTAAAACAACGTGTCCAAAATTAGTGTACAAATAGCAAAGTTCAATCGGTAAGAACCTTTCTATATGTACACTATGGTGTACACTTTAGTTTACACTTTGCAACGTGACTTTGCCCTATTGGACAGTTTAAATTTCAAACAGTTTTTCCATCCAATTGACACTTGACAACAATTCAAGTGTCGAACAACGTGTCAAAAATTACTTTGCAAATTGCAAAGTTCAATCGGTAAGAACCTTGCTACATGTACACTATGTTGGACACTTTAGTTTACACTTTGCCTTGTGACATTGCCCTACTAGACAGTTTAAATTTCAAACAGTTTTTCCATCCAATTGACACTTGACAAAAATGCAAGTGTCAAACAAAGTGCCGAAAATCAGTGTACAAATAGTAAAGTTCAATTGGTAAGAGCCTTGTGACATGTACACTATGGTTTACACTTTAGTTTGTACTTTGTCACGTGATATTGCCATGTTGGACAGTTTCAATTTAAAATAGTTTTCTCATCCAATTGACACTTGACAACAATGCAAGTGTCAAACAATATGTCAAAAAAAGTGTACAAATAGCAAAGTTCAATCGATAAGAACCGTACGACATGTACACTATGGTATACACTTTAGTTTACACCTAGCCAATTGACATTACTCTATAGGACAGTTTCAATTTCAAACAGTTTTCCCGTTCAATTGACACTTGATAACAATCCAAGTGTCAAACAACGTGTCCAAAATCAGTGTACAAATAGCAAAGTTCAATCGGTAAGAACCTTGCGACATGTACACTATGGTGTACACTTTGGTTTACACCTTACCACGTGACATTATGTTGTTGGACAGTTTAAATTTCAAATAGTTTTCCCATCCAATTTACACTTGACAACAATGCAAGTGTCAAACAACGTGACAAAAATCAATGTACAAATTGCAAAGTTCAATCGATAAGGACCTTGCTACATGTAAACTATTTTGTACACTTTGCCACGTGACATTACCCTGTTGGACAGTTTAAATTTCAAACAGTTTTCCCATCCAATTGACATAGCAAAGATCTATTGGTAAGAACCTTGCTACATGTAAACTATTTTGTACACTTTGCCACGTGACATTACCCTGTTGGATAGTTTAAATTTCAAACAGTTTTCCCATCCAATTGACACTTGACAACAACGTAGGTGTCAAAGATCATGTCAAAAATCAGTGTACAAATAAGAAAGTTCAATCGGTAAGAACCTTGCTACATGTACACTATAATTTACACTTTAGTTTACACAATACAACGTGACATTACCTTGTTGGAAAATTTAAATTTCAAACAGTTTTCCCATCCAATTGACACATGACAACAATGCAAGTGTCAAACAACGTGTCGAAAATCAGTGCCCAAATAGCGAAATTCAATCGGCAAGGACCTTGCTACATGTAAATTATGGTGTACACTTTAGTTTACACTTTACCACGTGACATTACCCTGTCAGACATTTTATATTTCAAACAGTTTTCTCCTCCAATTGACACTTGACAACAATGCAAGTATCAAACAACGTGTCGAAAATTAGTGCCCAAATAGCGAAGTACAATCGGTAAGGACCTTGCTACATGTAAATTATGGTGTACACTTTGGTTTATACTTTACCACGTGACATTACCCTATCGGACATTTTATATTTCAAACAGTTTTCTCATCCAATTGACACTTGACAACAATGCAAGTGTCAAACAACGTGTTGAAAATTAGTGCCCAAATAGCGAAGTACAATCGGCAAGGACCTTGCTACATGTAAATTATGGTGTACACTTTCGTTTATACTTTACCACGTGACATTACCCTGTCGGACATTTTATATTTCAAACAGTTTTCTCATCCAATTGACACTTGACAACAATGCAAGTGTCAAACAACATGTCGAAAATTAGTGCCCAAATAGCGAAGTTCAATCGGTAAGGACCTTGCTACATGTAAATTATGGTGTACACTTTAGTTTATACTTTACCACGTGACATTACCCTGTTTCACAGTTCAAATTTCGAACAGTTTTCCCATCCGTTTGACACTTGACAACAATGCAAGTGTTAAACAACGTGTCCAAAATCAACGTACATATAGCAAAGATCTATCGGTAAGAACCTTGCTACAATGTACAGTATGGTGTACACTTTAGTTTACACTTTGCCACGTGACACTCCCCTGTTGGACAGTTTAAATTTCAAACAGTTTTTCCCTCCAATTGACACTTGACAAAAATGCAAGGGTCAAACAATGTGTCAAAAATTAGGGTACAAATAGCAAAGTTCAATCGGTAAGAACCTTCCTACATGCACACCATGGCATACATTTTAGTTTACACTTTACCACGTGACATTACCCTGTTGGGCAGTTTAAATTTCAAATAGTTTCCAATCAAATTAACACTTGACAACAATATAAGTGTCAGACCACTTGTCAAAAATCATTGTACAAATAGCAAAGTTCAATCGGTAAGAATCTTACGACATGTACACTATGGCAAACACTTTAGTTTACACTTTGCCATGTGTTATTATCCAGTTGGACTGTTTAAATTTCAAACAGTTTTCCTATCCAATTGACAGTTGACAACAAAGTAAGTGTCAAACAACGTGTAAAAAATCAGTGTACAAATAGCAAAGTTCAATCTGTAAGAACGTTGCTATATTTACACTATGATGTACACTTTAGTTTACACTTTGCCATGTGACATTACCGTGTTGGGCAGTTCAAATTTCAAACAGTTTTTCCATCCAATTGACACTTGACAGCAATCCAAGTGTCAAATAACGTGTCAAAAATAAGTGTACGAATAGCAAAGTTCAATCTGTAAGAACGTTTCTATATGTACACTATGGAGTACAATTTAGTTTACACGTTGCCACATGACATTACCCTATTGGACAGTTTTTCCATCCAATTGACACTTGACTACAATGCAAGGGTCCAACAACATGTCCAAAATCAGTGTACAAATTGCAAAGTTCAATCTGTAAGAACGTTTCTATATGTACACTATGGAGTACAATTTAGTTTACACGTTGCCACATGACATTACCCTATTGGACAGTTTTTCCATCCAATTGGCACTTGACAACAATCCAAATGTCAAACAACGTGTCGAAAATCAGTGTACAAAGAGCAAAGTTCAATCGGTAAGGACCTTGCTGCATGTAAATTATGGTGTACACTTTAGTTTACACTTTACCACGTGACATTACCCTGTCGGACATTTTATATTTCAAACAGTTTTCTCATCCAATTGACACTTGACAACAATGCAAGTGTCAAACAACGTGTCGAAAATTAGTGCCCAAATAGCGAAGTACAATCGGCAAGGACCTTGCTACATGTAAATTATGGTGTACACTTTCGTTTATACTTTACCACGTGACATTACCCTGTCTGACATTTTATATTTCAAACAGTTTTATCATCCAATTGACACTTGACAACAATGCAAGTGTCAAACAACGTGTCGAAAATTAGTGCCCAAATAGCGAAGTTCAATCGGTAAGGACCTTGCTACATGTAAATTATGGTGTACACTTTAGTTTATACTTTACCACGTGACATTACCCTGTTGGACATTTTATATTTCAAATATTTTTCTCATCCAATTGACACTTGACAACAATGCAAGTGTCAAACAACATGTCAAAAATTAGTGTACAAATAGCAAAGTTCAATCGATAAGGACCTTGCTACATGTACACTATGGTGTACACTTTAGTTTACATTTTGCCACGTGACATTACCCTGTTTCACAGTTTAAATTTCGAACAGTTTTCCCATCCAATTGACACTTGACAACAATGCAAGTGTCAAACAACGTGTCCAAAATCAACGTACATATAGCAAAGATCTATCGGTAAGAACCTTGCTACAATGTACAGTATGGTGTACACTTTAGTTTACACTTTGCCACATGACACTACTCTGTTGCACAGTTTAAATTTCAAACAGTTTTTCCCTCCAATTGACACCTGACAAAAATGCCAGGGTCAAACAATGTGTCAAAAATTAGGGTACAAATAGCAAAGTTCAATCGGTAAGAACCTTCCTACATGCACACCATGGCATACACTTTAGTTTGCACTTTACCACGTGACATTACCCTGTTGGGCAGTTTAAATTTCAAATAGTTTTCCAATCAAATTAACACTTGACAACAATATAAGTGTCAGACCACTTGTCAAAAATCATTGTACAAATAGGAAAGTTCAATCGGTAAGAACCTTACGACATGTACACTATGGTGAACACTTTTGTTTACACTTTGCCATGTGTTATTATCTAGTTGGACTATTTAAATTTCAAACAGTTTTCCTATCCAATTGACAGTTGACAACAAAACAAGTGTCAAACAACGTGTAAAAAATCAATGTACAAATAGCAAAGTTCAATCTGTAAGAACCTTGCTACATTTACACTATGATGTACACTTTAGTTTACACTTTGCCACGTGACACTACCGTGTTGGGCAGTTCAAATTTCAAACAATTTTTCCATCCAATTGACACTTGACAGCAATCCAAGTGTCAAATAACGTGTCAAAAATAAGTGTACGAATAGCAAAGTTCAATCGCCAAGAACCTTGTTACATGTACACTATGGTATATACTTTAGTTTACATTTTTCCACGTGACACTACCCTGTTGGACAATTTCAGTTTCAAATACTTTTCACATCCAATTGACACTTGACTACAATGCAAGGGTCCAACAACATGTCCAAAATCAGTGTACAAATTGCAAAGTTCAATCTGTAAGAACGTTTTTATATGTACACTATGAGTACAATTTAGTTTACATATTTCCACGTGACTTTACCCTATTGGACAGTTTTTCCATCCAATTGGCACTTGACAACAATCCAAATGTCAAACAACGTGTCGAAAATCAGTGTACAAAGAGCAAAGTTCAATCGGTAAGGACCTTGCTACATGTACACTATTGTGTACACTTTGCTACGTGACATTATTTAAATTTCAAATAGTTTTATCATCCAATTAACACTTGAAAACAATACAAGTGTCAAACAACGTGTCAAAAATTAGTGTACAAATAGCAAAGTTCAATTGGTAAGAACCCTGTGACATGTACATTACGGTGTACATAGTTTAGTTTACACCATGCCATGTGTCATTACCCTGCTAGACAGTTTAAATTTCAAATAGTTTTCTCATCCAATTGACACATGACAAAAATACAAGTGTCAAACAACATGTAAAAAATCAGCTTACAAATAGCAAAGTTCAATCGGTAACAACCTTGCTGCATGTAAATTATGGTGTACACTGTACTTTACACTTTGCCTTGTGACATTACCATATTGGACAGTTTAAATTTCAAACAGTTTTTCCATCCAATTGACACTTGAGAACAATGCAAGTGTTAAACGATGTGCTAAAAATCAGTGTACAAATAGTAAAGTTCAATCGATAAGACCCTAGCGACATGTACACTATGATGTACACTTTACTTTACACGTTGCCACGTGACATTACCATGTTGGACAGTTTCAATTTCAAATAGTTTTTCCATCCAATTTACACATGACAACAATGCAAGTGTCAAACAACGTGTCAAAAATTAGCGTACAAATAGGAAAGTTCAATCGGTAAGAACCGTGCGACATGTACACTATGGTGTAGACTTTAGTTTACACCTTGCCACGTGACATTACCCTGTTGGACATTTTAAATTTCAAACAGTTTTCCCATCCAAATGACAATTGACAACAATGCAAGTGTTAAACAACTTGTCCTAAATCAGTGTACAAATAGCAAAGTTCAATCGGTAAGAACCTTGCTATATTTACACTGTGGGGTACACTTTAGTTTACACTTTGCCACGTGACATTGCCCTGTTGGACAGTTTAAATTTCAAACATTTTTCCAATCCAATTGACACTTGACAACAATGTAAGTGTCAAACAACATTTCAAAAATCAGTGTACAAATAGCCAAGTTCAATCGGTAAGAACCTTGTGAAATGTACATTATGGTGTACATTGTTTAGTTTACATCGTGCCATGTGACATTACCCTGCTGGAAAGTTTAAATTTCAAATATTTTTCCCGTCCAATTGACACTTGACAGCAATGCAAGTGTCAAACAATGTGTCAAAAATCAGTGTACAAATAAGAAAGTTCAATCCGTAAGAACCGTGCGACATGTACACTATGGTGTACACCTTAGTTTACACCTTGCCACGTGACATTACCCTGTTGGACAGTTTAAATTTCAAACAGTTTTCCCATGCAAATGACAATTGACAATAATGCAAGTGTCAAACAACGTGTCCTAAATCAATGTACAAACAGCAAAGTTCAATCGATAAGAACCTTGATACATTTACACTGTGGGGTACACTTTAGTTTACACTTTGCTACATGACATTGCCTTGTTGGACAATTTAAATTTCAAATATTTTTCCCGTCCAATTGAAACTTGAAAACAATGCAAGTGTCAAACAACGTGTTAAAAATTAGTGTACAAATAGCAAAGTTCAATCGGTAAGAATCCTGTGACATGTACATTATGGTGTACACACTTTAGTTTACACCATGCCACGTGACATTACCTTACTAGAAAGTTTAAATTTCAAATAGTTTTCCCATCCAATTGACACTTCTCAACAATAAAAGTATCAAACAACGCGTAAAAAATTAGTTTACAAATAGCAAAGTTCAATCGGTAACAACCTTGCTACATGTACACTATGGTGTACACTGTACTTTACACTTCGCCTTGTGACATTACCCTATTGGACAGTTTAAATTTCAAACAGTTTTTCCGTCCAATTAACACTTGACAACAATTCAAGTGTCATACAACGTGCCGAAAATCAGTGTACAAAGAGTAAAGTTCAATTGGTAAGAGCCTTGTGACATGTACACTATGGTGTAAACTTTAGTTTACACTTTGCCACGTGACATTACAATGTTGGACAGTTTTAATTTCAAACAGTTTTTCCATCCAATTTACACTTGACAACAATGCATGTGACAAATAACGTGTCAAAAATTAGTGTACAAATAGAAAAGTTTAATTGATAAGAACCGTGCGACATGTACACTATGGTGTACACATTAGTTTACACCTTTCCATGTGACATTACCCTGTTGGATAGTTTAAATTTCAAACAATTTTCCCATCCAAATGAAAATTGAGAACAATGCAAGTGTCGAACAACGTGTCCTAAATCAGTGTACAAATAGCAAAGTTCAATCGGTAAGCACCTTGCTATATTTACACTGTAGGGTACACTTTAGTTTACACTTTGCCACGTGACATTGACCTGTTGGACAGTTTAAATTTCAAACAGTTTTCCCGTCCAATTGACACTTGACGACAGTGCAAGTGTCAAACAAGGTTTTAAAAATCTGTGTACAAATAGCAAAGTTCGATTAGTAAGAACCTTGTGACATGAACATTATGGTGTACACACTTTCGTTTACATTATGCCATGTGACATTATCCTGCTGGATAGTTTAAATTTCAAATATTTTTTCCATCCAATTCACGCTTGACAGCAATGCAAGTGTCAAACAACGTGTCAAAAATCAGTGTACAAATAGTAAAGTTCAATCGGTAAGAACCTTGCGACATGTACACTATGGTGTACTCTTTAGTTTACACCTTGCCACGTGACATTACCCTGTTGGATGGTTTAACTTTCAAACTGTGTTCCATCTGATTTACACTTGACAACAATGCAAGTGTCAAACAACGTGTCAAAAATCAATGTACAAATAGCAAAGTTCGATCGGTAAGGATCTTGCTACAAGTACACTATTGTGTACACTTTACCACGTGACATTACCCTACTGGACAGTTTAAATTTTAACTTGTTTTCCCATCCATTTGACACTTGACAACAATTCAAGTGTCAAAGAACAAGTCAAAAATAAGTGTACAAATAGCAAAGTAAAATAGGTAAAGACCTTGCGACATGTACAATATGTTGTACACACTTTAGTTTACACCCTGCCACGTGACATTACCCTGCCAGACTGTTTAAATTTCAAACAGTTTTCCCAGCCAATTGACACTTGACAGCAGTGCAAGTGTCAAACAACGTGTTAGAAATCTATGTGCAAATAGTAAAGTTCAGTCGGTAAGAACCTTGCTACATGTACACTATGGTGTACACTTTAGTTTACACTTTGCGACGTGTCATTACCCTGTTGGACAGTTTAAATTTCAAACAGTTTTCCCATATAATTGACACTTGACAACAATGCAAGTGTCAAACAATGTATCAAAAATCAGTGTACAAATAGCAAAGTTCAATCGGTAAGGACCTTGCTATATATAAACTATGGTGTACACTCTGCCACTTGACATTACCCGATTGGATAGTTTAAATTTCAAATAGTTTTCACATCCAATTGACACTTAACTACAATGCAAGTGTCAAACAACGTTTTAAAAATTAGTGTACAAATAGCAAAGTTTAATCGGTAAGAACCTTGTGAGATGTACATTATGGTGTACACACTTTAGTTTACATCGTGCTACGTAACATTACCCTACTGGACAGTTTGAATTTCAAATAGTTTTCCCATCCAATTGACACTTTACAGCAATGTAAGTGTCAAACAGCGTGTCAAAAATGAGTTTACAAATAGTAAAGTTCAGCCGGTAAGAACCTTACGACATGTACACTATGGTGTACACTTTAGTTTATACCTTGCCACATGACATTACCCTGTTGGATAGTTTAACTTTCAAACTATTTTCCCATCTAATTTACACTTGACAACAATGCAAGTGTCAAACAACGTGTCAAAAATCAATGTACAAACAGTAGAGTTCAATCGGTAAGGACCTTACTACAAGTACACTATTGTGTACACTTTGCCATGTGACATTACCCTGTTGGACAGTTTAAATTTTAAATTATTTCCCATCCAATTGACACTTGACAACAATGTAAGTGTCAAAGAATGAGTCAAAAATAAGTGTACAAATAGCAAAGTAAAATAAGTAAGAACCTTGCGACATGTACACTATGGTGTACACATTTTAGTTTAGATCCTGCCACATGACATTACCCTTCCAGACTGTTTAAATTTCAAACAGTTTTCTCGACTAGTTGACACTTGAGAGCAGTGCAAGTGTCAAACAACGTGTTAAAAATCTACGTGCAAATAGTAAAGTTCAGTCAGTAAGAACCTTGCTACATGTACACTTTAGTTTACACTTTGCGACGTGTCATTACCCTGTTGGACAGTTTAAATTTCAAATAGTTTTCCCATCTAATTGACACTTGACAACAATGCAAGTGTCAAACAATGTATCAAAAATCAGTGTACAAATAGCAAAGTTCAATCGGTAAGGACCTTGCTACATATAAAGTATGGTGTACACTTTGCCACTTGACATTACCCTATAGGATAGTTTAAATTTCAAATAGTTTTCACATCCAATTGACACTTGACTACAATGCAAGTATCAAACAACGTGTCCAAAATCAGTGTACAAATAGCAAAGTTCAATCGGTAAGAACCTTTCTATATGTACACTTTAGTTTACACTTTGCCACGTGAGTTTACCCTATTGGACAATTTGAATTTCAAATAGTTTTCCCGTCCAATTGACACTTGACAACAATACAAGTGTTAAACAACGTGTCAAAAATCATTTTACAAATAGCAAAGTTCAATCGGTAAGAACCTTGCTGCATGTACACTATGGTGTACACTTTAGTTTACACTTTGCCTTGTGACATTACCCCACTGGACAGTTTAAATTTCAAACAGTTTTTCCATCTAATTGACAATTGACAACAATGCAAGTGTCAAACAACGTGCCAAAAATCAGTGTGCAAATAGGAAAGTTCAATCGGTAAGAGCCTTGTGACATGTATACTATGGCGTACACTTTAGTTTACACTTTGCCACGTGATATTACCATGTTAGACAATTTCAATTTAAAATAGTTTTCTCAACCAATTGACACTTGACAACAATGCAATTGTCAAACAAAATGTCAAAAATAAGTGTACAAATAGCAAAGTTCAATCGGTAAGAACCGTACAACATGTACACTATGGTATACACTTTATTTTACACCTAGCCACGTGGCATTACCCTATAGGACAGTTTCAATTTCAAATAGTTTTCCCGTCTAATTGACACTTGACAACAATGCAAGTGTCAAACAACGTGTCCAAAATCAGTGTACAAATAGCGAAGTTCAATCAATAAGAACCTTGCGACATGTACACTATAGTGTACACTTTGGTTTACACCTTACCACGTGATATTACCCTGTTGGATAGTTTAAACTTCAAACAATTTTCCCATCCAATTTACACTTGACAACGATGCAAATGTCAAACAACGTGTGGAAAATCAGGGTACAAATAGCAAAGTTCAATCAATAAGGACCTTGCTACATGTACTCTATTGTGTACACTTTGCCAAGTGACATTGCCCTGTTGGATAGTTTAAATTTGAAATAGTTCTCCCATCCAATTGACACTTGACAACAATGCAAGTGTCAAACAACGTGTCAAAAATCAGTTTACAAATAGCAAAGTTCAATCAGTAAGAACTTTGTGACATGTCCACAATGGTGTACACTTTAGTTTGCACTTTGTCACGTAACATTACCCTGATGGACAGTTTAAATTTCAAATAGTTTTCCTAACCAATTAACACTTCACAGCAGTGCAAATGTCAAACAACATGTCAAAATTCTGTGTGCAAATAGTAAAGTTTAGTCGACAAGAACCTTGCTACATGTACACTATGGTGCACACTTTAGTTTACACATTGCCACGTGTCATTACCCGGTTGGACAGTTTAAATTTCAAACAGTTTTCCCATCCAAATGAAAATTGACAGTAATGCAATGTCGAACAATGTGTCCTAAATCAGTGTACAAATAGCAAAGTTCAATCGGTAAGCACCTTGCTATATTTACACTGTGGGGTACACTTTAGTTTACACTTTGCCACGTGACATTGACCTGTTGGATAGTTTAAATTTCAAACAGTTTTCCCGTCCAATTGACACTTGATGACAATACAAGTGTCAAACAAGGTTTTAAAAATCAGTGTACAAATAGCAAAGTTCAATCGGTAAGAACCTTGTGACATATACACTATGGTGTACACACTTTCGTTTACATTGTGCCACGTGACATTATCCTGCTGGATAGTTTAAATTTCAAATAGTTTTCTCGTCCAATTGACACTTTATAGCAATGCAAGTGTCAAACAATGTGTCAAAAATCAGTGTACAAATAGTAAAGTTCAATCGGTAAGAACCTTGCGACATGTACACTATAGTGTACACTTTAGTTTACACCTTACCACGTGATATTACCCTATTGGATGGTTTAACTTTCAAACTGTGTTCCCATCCAATTTACACTTGACAACAATGCAAGTGTCAAACAACGTGTCAAAAATCAATGTACAAATAGCAAAGTTTGATCGGTAAGGATCTTGCTACAAGTACACTATTGTGTACACTTTACCACATGACATTACCCTGCTGGACAGTTTAAATTTTAACTTGTTTTCCCATCCAATTGATATTTGACAACAATTCAAGTGTCAAAGAACGAGTAAAAAATAAGTGTACAAATAGCAAAGTAAAATAGGTAAGGACCTTGCGACATGTACATATGTTGTACACACTTTAGTTTACACCCTGTCACATGACATTACCCTGCCAGACTGTTTAAATTTCAAATAGTTTTCCCAGCCAATTGACACTTGACAGCAGTGCAAATGTCAAACAACGTGTTAAAAATCTATGTGCAAATAGTAAAGTTCAGTCGGTAAGAACCTTGCTACATGTACACTATGGTGTACACTTTAGTTTACACTTTGCGACATGTCATTACCCTATTGGACAGTTTAAATTTCAAACAGTTTTCCCATATAATTGACCCTTGACAACAATGCAAGTGTCAAACAATGTACCAAAAATCAGTGTACAAATAGCAAAGTTCAACCGGTAAGGACCTTGCTACATATAAACTATGGTGTACACTTTGCCACTTGACATTACCCTATTGGATAGTTTAAATTTCAAATAGTTATCACATCTAATTGACACTTGACTACAATGCAAGTGTCAAAAAATGTTTTAAAAATTAGTGTACAAATAGCAAAGTTCAATCGGTATGAACCTTGTGACATGTACATTATGGTGTACACACTTTAGTTTACATCGCGCTACGTAACATTACCCTACTGGACAATTTGAATTTCAAATAGTTTTCCCATCCAATTGACACTTTACAGCAATGCAAGTGTCAAACAGCGTGTTAAAAATGAGTTTACAAATAGTAAAGTTCAGTCGGTAAGAACCTTACGACATGTACACTATGGTGTACACTTTAGTTTACACCTTGCCACGTGACATTACCCTGTTGGATAGTTTAACTTTCAAACTATTTTCCCATCCAATTTACACTTGAAAACAATGCAAGTGTCAAACAACGTGCTAAAAATTAATGTACAAACAGCAGAGTTCGATCGGTAAGGACCTTGCTACAGGTACACTATTGTGTACACTTTGCCACGTGACATTACCCTGTTAGACAGTTTAAATTTTAAATTGTTTTCCCATCCAATTGATCCTTGACAACAATGCAAGTGTCAAAGAACGAGTCAAAAAAAGTGTACAAATAGCAAAGTAAAATAGGTAAGAACCTTGCGACATGTACACTATGGTGTACACACTTTAGTTTAGACCCTACCACATGACATTACCCTTCCAGACTGTTTAAATTTCAAATAATTTTCTTGACTAATTGACATTTGAGAGCAGTGCAAGTGTTAAACAACGTGTTAAAAATCTATGTGCAAATAGTAAAGCTCAGTCGGTAAGGACCTTTCTATATGTACACTTTAGTTTACACTTTGCCACGTGAGTTTACCCTATTGGACAATTTAAATTTCAAATAGTTTTCCCTTCCAATTGACACTTGACAATAATACAAGTGTCAAACAACGTGTCAAAAAATATTTTACAAATAGCAATGTTCAATCGGTAAGAACCTTGCTACATGTACACTACAGTGTACACTTTAGTTTACAGTTTGCCTTGTGACATTACCCTACTGGACAGTTTAAATTTCAAATAGTTTTTCCATCTAATTGACACTTGACAAAAATGCTAGTGTCAAGCAACGTGCCAAAAATCAGTGTACAAATAGGAAAGTTCAACCGGTAAGAGCCTTGTGACATGTACACTATGGCATACACTTTAGTTTACACTTTGCCACGTGATATTACCATGTTAGACAATTTCAATTTAAAATAGTTTTCTCATCCAATTGACACTTGACAACAATGCAATTGTCAAACAAAATGTCAAAAATAAGTGTACAAATAGCAAAATTCAATCGGTAAGAACCGTACAACATGTACACTATGGTGTACACTTTAGTTTACACCTAGCCACGTGACATTACCCTATAGGACAGTTTCAATTTCAAATAGTTTTCCCGTCTAATTGACACTTGACAACAATGCAAGTGTCAAACAACGTGTCCAAAATCAGTGTACAAATAGCAAAGTTCAATCGGTAAGAACCTTGCGACATGTACTCTATTGTGTACACTTTGCCACGTGACATTGCCCTGTTGGACAGTTTAAATTTGAAATAGTTCTCTCATCCAATTGACACTTGACAACAATGCAAGTGTCAAACAACGTGTCAAAAATCAGTGTACAAAGAGTAAAGTTCAATCAGTAGGAACCTTGTGACATGTACATTATGGTGTACACACTTTCGTTTACATTGTGCCACGTGACATTATCCTGCTGGATAGTTTAAATTTCAAACCGTTTTCCCGTCCAATTGACACTTGACAGCAATGCAAGTGTCAAACAACGTGTCAAAAGTCAGTGTACAAATAGTAAAGTTAAATCGGTAAGAACCTTACGGCATGTACACTATGGTGTACACTTTAGTTTACACCTTGCCACGTGACATTACCCTGTTGGATGGTTTAGCTTTCAAAATGTGTTCCCATCCGATTTATACTTGACAACAATGCAAGTGTCAAACAATTTGTCAAAAATTAATGTACAAATAGCAAAGTTCGATCGGTAAGGATCTTGCTACAAGTACACTATTGTGTACACTTTAAAACGTGACATTACCCTACTGGACAGTTTAAATTTTAACTTGTTTTCCAATCCAATTGACACTTGATAACAATTCAAGTGTCAAAGAACGAGTCAAAAATAAGTGTACAAATAGCAAAGTAAATTAGGTAAGGACCTTGCGACATGTACACTATGGTGTACACACTTTAGTTTACACCCTGCCATGTGACATTACCTTGCCAGACTGTTTAAATTTCAAATAGTTTTCCCGGCCAATTGACACTTGACAGCAGTGCAAGTGTCAAACAACGTGTTAAAAATCTATGTGCAAATAGTAAAGTTCAGTCGGTAAGACCCTTGCTACATGACACTGTAGTGTACACTTTAGTTTACACTTTGTGACGTGTCATTACCCTGTTGGACAGTTTAAAATTCAAACAGTTTTCTCATATAATTGACACTTGACAGTAATGCAAGTGTCAAACAATGTATAAAAAATCAGTGTACAAATAGCAAAGTTCAATCGATAAGGACCTTACTACATATAAACTCTGGTGTACACTTTGCCACTTGACATTACCCTATTGGATAGTTTAAATTTCAAATGGTTTTCACATCCAATTGACACTTTACTACAATGCAAGTGTCAAACAACGTTTTAAAAATTAGTGTACAAATAGCAAAGTTCAATCGGTAAGAACCTTGTGACATGTACATTATGGTGTACACACTTTAGTTTACATCGTGCTACGTAGCATTACCCTGCTGGACAATTTGAATTTCAAACAATTTTCCCATCCAATTGACACTTTACAGCAATGCAAGTGTCAAACAACGTGTCAAAAATGAGTTTACAAATAGTAAAGTTCAGTTGGTAAGAACCTTACGAAATGTACACTATGGTGTACACTTTAGTTTACACTTTACCACGTGACATTACCCTATTGGATAGTTTAACTTTCAAATAGTTTTCCTAACCAATTGACACTTCACAGCAGTGCAAATGTCAAACAACGTGTCAAAATTTTGTATGCAAATAGTGAAGTTTAGTCGACAAGAACCTTGCTACATGTACACTATGGTGCACACTTTAGTTTACACATTGCCACGTGTCATTACCCGATTGGACAGTTTAAATTTCAAATAGTTTTCTCATCCAATTGATACTTGACGACAATGCAAATGTCAAACAATGTGTCAAAAATCAGAGTACGAATAGCAAATTTCAATCGTTAAGGACCTTGCTACATATACACTATGGTGTACACTTTGCCACGTGACATTACCTTATTGGACAGTTTAAATTTCAAATAGTTTTAACATCCAATTGACACTTGACAACAATGCAAGTGTCAAACAATGTGTCCAAAATCAGTGTACAAATAGCAAAGTTCAATCGGTAAGAACCTTGCGACATGTACACTATGGTGTACACTTTGATTTACACCTTTCCACATGACATTACCCTGTTGGAAAGTTTAAGTTTCAAACAGTTTTTCGATCCAATTTACACTTGACAATAATGTAAGTGTCAAACAGCGTGTCAAAAGTAAATGTACAAATTGCAAAGTTCAATCGATAATGACCTTGCTACATGTACACAATTGTGTACACTTTACGACGTGACATTACCCTGTTGGACAGTTTAAATTTCAAATAGTTCTCCCGTCCAATTGACACTTGTCAACAATGCAAGTTTCAAACAACAATGCAAGTTTCAAACAACGTGTCAAAAATCTGTGTACAAATAGGAAAGTTCAATCGGTAAGAACCTTGTGACATGTACATTATGGTGTACACACTTTAGTTTACACCATGCCACGTGACATTACCCTGCTGGACAGTTTAAATTTCAAACAGTTTTCCCATCCAATTGACACTTGACAACAATACAAGTGTTAAACAATGTGTAAAAAATCAGTTTACAAATAGCAAAGTTTAATCGGTATGGACCTTGCTACACGTACACTATGGTGTACACTTTTATTTACACTTTGTCTTGTATCATTATCCTATTGTACAATTTAAATGTCAAATAGTTTTCCCATCCAACTGACACTTGACAATAATGTAAGTCTCAAACAACGTGCCAAAAATCATTGTACAAATAGTAAAGTTCAATCTGTAAGAGCCTTGCGACATGTACACTACGATGTATACTTTAGTTTACACATTGCAACGTGACATTACCATGTTGGACAGTTTTAATTTCCAATAGTTTTCCAATCCAATTTACACTTGACAACAATGCAAGTGTCAAACAACGTGTCAAAAATCAGAAAGTTCAATCGATAAGAACCGTGTGACAAGTACATTATGGTGTACACTTTAGTTTACACCTTGCCACGTGACATTACCCTGTTGGGCAGTTTAAGTTTCTAACAGTTTTCCCATCCAAATGACAATGGACAACAATGCAAGTGTCAAACAACGTGTCCTAAATCAGTGTACGAATAGCAAAGTTCAATCGGTATGAACCTTGCTATATGTACACTGTGGGGTATCCTTTAGTTTACACTTTACCATGTGACATTACCCTATTGGATAGTTTTAAATATCAAACAGGTTTCTCATCTAATTGACACTTGACAACAATGCAAGTGTCAAACAACGTGTCAAAAATCAGTATACTAATAGCAAAGTCCAATCGATAAGAACCTTGTGACATGTACATTATGGTGTACACACTTTAGTTTTCACCTGCCACGTGATATTACCCTACTGGACACTTTAAATTTCAAACAGTTTTCCCGTCCAATTGACACTTGACAACAATGCAAGTGTCAAACAACCTGTCAAAAATCCGTGTACAAATAGTAAAGTTCAATCGGTAAGAACCTTGCGACATGTACACTATGGTGTACACTTTAGTTTACACCTTGCCATATGACATTACACTGTTGGACAGTTTAAAATTCAAATAGTTTTCCCATCTGATTTACACTTCACAATAATGCAAGTGTTAAACAAAGTGTCAAAAATCAATGTACAAATAGAAAAGTTCAATCGGTAAGGACCTTGCTACTAGTACACTGTTGTGTACACTTTGTCACGTGACATTACCCTGTTGGACAGTTTAACTTTAAAATAGCTTTCCCATCAAATTGAAACTTAACAACAATGCAAGTGTCAAACAACATTTCAAAAATAAATGTACAAATAGAAAATTAAAATTGGTAAGAACCTTGCGACATCTACACTATGGTGTTCACACTTAAGTTTTTACCCTGCCATGTGACATTACCCTGTTGGACAGTTTAAATTTCAAACATTTTCCCAGCCAATTGACATTTGACAGCAGTGCAAGTGTCAAACAACGTGTCAAAAATATGTGGAAATAGTAAAGTTCAGTCGGTAAGAACCTTGCTTCAAGTACACTATGGTGTACACTTTAGTTTACACTTTTCCACGTGTCATTACCCTGTTGGACATTTTAAATTTCAAGTAGTTTTCCCATCTAATTTACACTTGACAACAATACAAGTGTCAAACAGTGTGTCAAAAATAAGTGTGCAAATAGCAAAGTTCAATCGGTAAGGACCTTGCTACATATAAACTATGGTGTACACTTTGCTACTTGACATTACCCTCTTGGATAGTTTAAATTTCAAATAGTTTTCACATCCAATTGACACTTGACTACAACGTAAGTGTCAAACAACGTGTCCAAAATCAGTGTAAAAATAGCAAAGTTCGATCGGTAAGAACCTTTCTATGTGTACCCTATGGTGTACACTTTAGTTTACACATTGCCACATGACGAAAATCAGTGCACAATATCAATGTTCATTTGGCAAGAACCTTGCTACATGTACACGATGGTATACACTTTAGTTTACACTTTGCTATGTGACATTACCCTGTTGGACAGTTTAAATTTCAAATAGTTTTCCCATCCAAATGACACTTGATAACAATGCAAGTGTCAAACAACTTGTCAAAAATCAATGTACAAATAGCAAAGTTCAATCGGCAAGAACCTTGCTACATGTACACTATGGTGTACACACCTTAGTTTACACTTTTCTAAGTGACATTGCCTTGCTGGACAGTTCAAATTTCAAATAGTCTTGCCATCCAATTGACACATGACAGCAACGCAAGTGCCAAACAATGTGTCAAAAATCAGTGTACAAATAGCAAAGTTCAATCGGTAAGAACCTTGCTGCGAGTACACTATGGTGTACACTTTAGTTTACACTTTGCCACGTGACATTATCCTGTTGGACAGTTTAAATTTCAAACTGTTTTTCCACCCAATTGAAACTTGACAACATCATAATTGTCAAACAACGTGTTGAAAATCAGTGTACAAATAGTAAAGCTCAATTGGTAAGGACCTTCATACATGTACACTATGGTGTACACATTAGTTTTCACTTTGCCACTTGACATCACCCTGTTGGACAATTTAAATTTCAAAGAGTCTTCCCATCCAATTGACACTTGACAACAACGCAAGTGTCAAACAACTTGTCAAAAATTTGTGTACATATAGCAAAGTTCAATTGGTAAGAATCTTACTACATGTACATTATGCTGTACACTTTAGTTTACACTTTGCTACTTGACATTATGCTGCTGAACAGTTTAAATTTCAAACATTTTCCCCATCCAATTGACACTTGACAACAATGCAGGTGTCAAACAACGTGTCAAGAATCAGTGAACAAATAGCATAGTTCAACTGGTAAGAACCTTCCCACATGTACACTATGTGTACACTTCAATTTACACTATACCACATGTCATTACCTTGTTGGATAATTTAAATTTCAAACAATTTTCCCACCCAAATGCCACTTAACAACAATGCAAGTGTCAAGCAACGTGTCAAAAATTAGTGTACAAATAGCAAAGTTCAATCAGTAAGAATCTTGCTACATGTACACTATGGTGTACACTTTAGTTTACACTTTGCCATGTGACATTACCCTGTTGGACAGTTTAAATTTCATGCTATTTCCCGACCATTTGACACTTAACAACAATGCAAGTGTTAAACAACGTGTCAAAAATTAGTGTACAACATCAATGTTCATTTGGCAAGAACCTTGCTACATGTACACGATGGTACACACTTTAGTTTACACTTTGCTATGCGACATTACCCTGTTGGACAGTTTAAATTTCAAATAGTTTTCCCATCCAAATGACACTTGATAACAATTCAAGTGTCAAACAACTTTTCAAAAATCAATGTACAAATAGCAATGTTCAATCGGCAAGAACCTTGCGACATGTACACTATGGTGTACACACTTTAGTTTACACTTTTCTAAGTGACAATGCCTTGCTGGACAGTTCAAATTTCAAATAGTATTGCCATCTAATTGTCACATGACAGCAACGCAAGTGCCAAACAACGTGTCAAAAATCAGTGTACAAATAGCAAAGTTCAATAGGTAAGAACCTTGCTGCGAGTACACAATGGTGTACACTTTAGTTTACACTTTGCCACGTGACATTACCCTATTGGACAGTTTAAATTTCAAATTGTTTTCCACCCAATTGAAACTTGACAACATTGTAATTGTCAAACAACGTGTCGAAAATCAGTGTACAAATAGTAAAGCTCAATTGGTAAGGACCTTCATACATGCACACTATGGTGTACACTTTAGTTTTCATTTTGCCACTTGGCATCACCCTGTTGGACAATTTAAATTTCAAAGAGTCTTCCCATCCAATTGACACTTGACAACAACGCAAGTGTCAAACAACGTGTCAAAAATCCGTGTACATATAGCAAAGTTCAATTGGTAAGAACCTTACTACATGTACATTATGTTGTACACTTTAGTTTACACTTTGCCGGGTGACATTATGCTGCTGAACAATTTAAATTTCAAATAGTTTTTCCATCCAATTGACACTTGACAACAATGCAGGTGTCAAACAACGTGTCAAGAATCAGTGAACAAATAGCATAGTTCAACTGGTAAGAACCTTCCCACATGTACACTATGTGTACACTTCAGTTTACACTATGCCACGTGTCATTACCTTGTTGGACAGTTTAAATTTTAAACAATTTTCCCACCCAAATGCCACTTAACAACAATGCAAGTGTCAAGCAACGTGTCAAAAATTAGTGTACAAATAGCAAAGTTCAATCAGTAAGAATCTTGCTACATGTACACTATGGTGTACACTTTAGTTTAAACTTTGCCATGTGAAATTACCCTGTTGGACAGTTTAAATTTCAAATAGCTTTCTCATTCGAATGACACTTGGTAACAATGCAAGTGTCAAACAACTTGTCAAAAATCAATGTACAAATAGCAAAGTTCAATCGTCAAGAACCTTGCTACATGTACACTATGGTATACACACTTTAATTTACACTTTTCTAACTGACATTACATTGCTGGACAGTTCAAATTTCAAATAGTATTGCCATCAAATTGACACATGACCGCAAAGCAAGTGCCAAACAACGTGTCAAAAATCAGTGTACAAATAGTAAAGCTCAATTGGTAAGGACCTTCATACATGTACACTATACTTGACAACTATGCAAGTGTCAAACAACGTGTCAAGAATCAGTGAACAAATAGCATAGCAGTTTTCCCATCCAATTCACACTTGACAACAATGTAAGTGTCAAACAACGTGTCAAGAATCAGTGAACAAATAGCATAGCAGTTTTCCCATCCAATTCACACTTGACAACAATGTAAGTGTCAAACAACGTGTCAAGAATCAGTGAACAAATAGCATAGCAGTTTTCCCATCCAATTCACACTTGACAACAATGTAAGTGTCAAACAACGTGTCAAGAATCAGTGAACAAATAGCATAGCAGTTTTCCCATCCAATTCACACTTGACAACAATGTAAGTGTCAAACAACGTGTCAAGAATCAGTGAACAAATAGCATAGCAGTTTTCCCATCCAATTCACACTTGACAACAATGTAAGTGTCAAACAACGTGTCAAGAATCAGTGAACAAATAGCATAGCAGTTTTCCCATCCAATTCACACTTGACAACAATGTAAGTGTCAAACAACGTGTCAAGAATCAGTGAACAAATAGCATAGCAGTTTTCCCATCCAATTCACACTTGACAACAATGTAAGTGTCAAACAACGTGTCAAGAATCAGTGAACAAATAGCATAGCAGTTTTCCCATCCAATTCACACTTGACAACAATGTAAGTGTCAAACAACGTGTCAAGAATCAGTGAACAAATAGCATAGCAGTTTTCCCATCCAATTCACACTTGACAACAATGTAAGTGTCAAACAACGTGTCAAGAATCAGTGAACAAATAGCATAGCAGTTTTCCCATCCAATTCACACTTGACAACAATGTAAGTGTCAAACAACGTGTCAAGAATCAGTGAACAAATAGCATAGCAGTTTTCCCATCCAATTCACACTTGACAACAATGTAAGTGTCAAACAACGTGTCAAGAATCAGTGAACAAATAGCATAGCAGTTTTCCCATCCAATTCACACTTGACAACAATGTAAGTGTCAAACAACGTGTCAAGAATCAGTGAACAAATAGCATAGCAGTTTTCCCATCCAATTCACACTTGACAACAATGTAAGTGTCAAACAACGTGTCAAGAATCAGTGAACAAATAGCATAGCAGTTTTCCCATCCAATTCACACTTGACAACAATGTAAGTGTCAAACAACGTGTCAAGAATCAGTGAACAAATAGCATAGCAGTTTTCCCATCCAATTCACACTTGACAACAATGTAAGTGTCAAACAACGTGTCAAGAATCAGTGAACAAATAGCATAGCAGTTTTCCCATCCAATTCACACTTGACAACAATGTAAGTGTCAAACAACGTGTCAAGAATCAGTGAACAAATAGCATAGCAGTTTTCCCATCCAATTCACACTTGACAACAATGTAAGTGTCAAACAACGTGTCAAGAATCAGTGTACAAATAGTAAAGCTCAATTGGTAAGGACCTTCATACATGTACACTATACTTGACAACTATGCAAGTGTCAAACAACTTGTCAAAAATCAATGTACAAATAGCAAAGTGCAATTAGTAAGAACCTTGCTACATGTACACAATGGTGTACACTTTAGTTTCCACTTTGTCACGTGACATTACCCTATTGGAAAGTTTAAATTTCAAACTATTTTTCCACCCAATTGACACTTGTCAACATTGTAATTGTCAAACAGTGTGTCGAAAATCAGTGTACAAATAGTAAAGCTCAATCGGTAAGGACCTTCAGACATGTACACTATAGTGTACACTTTAGTCTACACTTTACCACTTGACATTACCCTGCTGGACAATTTAAATTTCAAAGAGTTTTCCCATCCAATTGACACTTGAAAACAATGCAAGTGTCAGATGATGTGTCAAAAATCTGTGTACATATAGCAAAGTTCAATCGATAGGAACCTTGCTAACACTTTAGTTTGCACTTTACCACGTGACATTACGCTACTGAACAGTTTAAATTTCAAATAGTTTTCCCATCCAATTGACACTTGACAACAACGCAGGTTTCAAACAACGTGTCAAGAAACAGTGAACAAATAGCAAAGTTCTATCGGTATGAACCTTGCCAAATGCAACTTTAGTTTACACTTTGCCATGTGAAATAACCCTGTTGGACAGTTTAAATCTCGAACAATTTTCTCATCCAATTGATACTTGACAACACTGCAAGTGTCAAACAACGTGTCAAAAATCAATGCACAAATAGCATAGTTCAATTGGTAAGAATCTTGCGACGTGTACACTTTAGTTTACACTATGCCACATGTCATTACCTTGTTGGACAGTTTAAATTTCAAACAATTTTCCCACCTAATTGCCACTTGACAATTATGCAAGTGTCACATAACGTGTTAAAAATCAGTGTACAAATAGCAAAGTTTAATCAGTAAAAACCATGCTACAAGTACACTATGGTATACACTTTAGTTTACACTTGGCCGCTTAACATTACTCTATTGGACAGTTTAAATTTTAAACAGTTTTCCCATCCAATTGACATTTGACAACAATGCAAGTGTCAAACGACGTGTTAAAAATCAGTGTACAAATAGCAAAGTTCAATCGGTAAGAACCTTGCGACATGTCCATTATGGTGTACACTTTAGTTTACGCTTTGCCACGTGACATTACCGTATTGGACAGTTTAAATTTCAAAAAGTTTTCCCATCCTATTGACACTTAACAACAATGCAAGTGTTAAACAATGTGTCAAAAATTAGTGTACAAATAGCAAAGTTCAATCAGTAAGAATCTTGCTACACGTACACTATGGTGTACACTTTAGTTTACACTTTGCCATGCGACATTACCCTGTTGGACAGTTTAAATTTCATGCTATTTTCCCAGCCATTTGGCACTTGACAATAATGCAAGTGTCAAACAACGTGTCAAAAATTAACTTACAATAGCAATGTTCTATTGGCAAGAACCTTGCTACATGTGCACTATGATACACACTTTAGTTTACACTTCGCTATGTGATATTAGCTTGTTGGATAGTTTAAATTTCAAATAGTTTTCCCATCCAAATGACACTTGATAACAATGCAAGTGTCAAACAACTTGTCAAAAATCAGTGTACAAATATCAAAGTTCAATCGGCAAGAACCTTGCTACATGTACACTATGGTGTACACACTTTAGTTTACACTTTTCTACGTGACATGGCCTTGCTGGACAATTCAGATTTCAAATCGTATTGCCATCCAATTGACGCATGACAGCAACGCAAGTGCCAAACAACGTGTCAAAAATCAGTGTACAAATAGCAAAGCTCAATCGGTAAGAACCTTGCTGCGAGTACACTATGGTGTACACTTTAGTTTACACTTTGCCACGTGACATTACCCTGTTGGACAGTTAAAATTTCAAATAGTTTTCCCACCCAATTGATACTTGACAACATTGTAATTCTCAAACAACGTGTCAAAAATCAGTGTACAAATAGTAAAGCTCAATCGGTAAGGACCTTCATACATGTACACTATGGTGTACACTTTAGTTTACACTTTGCCACTTGACATTACCCTGTTGGACAATTTAAATTTCAAAGAGTCTTCCCATCCAATTGACACTTTACGACAACGCAATTATCAAACAATGTGTCAAAAATTCGTGTACATATAGTAAAGTTCAATCGGTAAAAACCTTGCTACATGTACATTATGTTGTGCACTATAGTTTACACTTTGCCACGTGACATTACACTACAAAACAGTTTAAATTTCAAACAGTTTTCCCATCCAATTGACATTTGACAACAATGCAGGTATCAAACAACGTGTCAAGAATCAGTGAACAAATAGCAAAGTTCTATCGGTATAAGCCTTGCCAAATGTACACTTTACTTTACACTTTCCCACGTGAAATTACCCTGTTGGACAGTTTAAATTTCAAACAGTTTTCTCATCCAATTGACACTTGACAACACTACAAGTGTCAAACAACGTGTCAAAAATTAGTGTACAAATAGCATAGTTCAATTAGTAAGAACCTTCCGACATGTACACTATGTGTACACTTCAGTTTGCATTATGCGACGTGTCATTACCTTGTTGGGCAGTTTAAATTTCAAACAATTTTCCCACCCAATTGCCACTTGACAACTATGCAAGTGTCAAACAACGTGTCAAAAATCAGTGTACAAATAGCAAAGTTTAATCAGTAAAAACCATGCTACAAGTACACTATGGTATACACTTTAGTTTACACTTGGCCACTTAACATTACTCTATTGGACAGTTTAAATTTAAAATAGTTTTCCCATCCAATTGATACTTGACAACAATGCAAGTGTCAAACAACGTGTCAAAAATCAGCGTACAAATAGCAAAGTTCGATCGGTAAGAACCTTGCTACATGTACACTATGGCGTACACTTTAGTTTACACTTTGCCACTTGACATTACCCTGTTGGACAATTTTAATTTCAAATAGTTTTCCCATCTAATTGATACTTGACAACAACGCAAGGGTCAAACAACGTGTCAAAAATCAGCGTACAAATAGCAAAGTTCGATCGGTAAGAACCTTGCTACATGTACACTATGGCGTACACTTTAGTTTACACTTTGCCACTTGACATTACCCTGTTGGACAATTTTAATTTCAAATAGTTTTCCCATCTAATTGATACTTGACAACAACGCAAGGGTCAAACAACGTGTCAAAAATCAGCGTACAAATAGCAAAGTTCGATCGGTAAGAACCTTGCTACATGTACACTATGGCGTACACTTTAGTTTACACTTTGCCACTTGACATTACCCTGTTGGACAATTTTAATTTCAAATAGTTTTCCCATCTAATTGATACTTGACAACAACGCAAGGGTCAAACAACGTGTCAAAAATCAGCGTACAAATAGCAAAGTTCGATCGGTAAGAACCTTGCTACATGTACACTATGGCGTACACTTTAGTTTACACTTTGCCACTTGACATTACCCTGTTGGACAATTTTAATTTCAAATAGTTTTCCCATCTAATTGATACTTGACAACAACGCAAGGGTCAAACAACGTGTCAAAAATCAGCGTACAAATAGCAAAGTTCGATCGGTAAGAACCTTGCTACATGTACACTATGGCGTACACTTTAGTTTACACTTTGCCACTTGACATTACCCTGTTGGACAATTTTAATTTCAAATAGTTTTCCCATCTAATTGATACTTGACAACAACGCAAGGGTCAAACAACGTGTCAAAAATCAGCGTACAAATAGCAAAGTTCGATCGGTAAGAACCTTGCTACATGTACACTATGGCGTACACTTTAGTTTACACTTTGCCACTTGACATTACCCTGTTGGACAATTTTAATTTCAGATGGTTTTTCCATCCAATTGACACATGACAATAACGTAAGTGTCAAGCATGTCAAAAATCAGTGTACAAATAGCAAAGTTCGATCGGTAAGAACCTTGCTACATGTACACTATGGCGTACACTTTAGTTTACACTTTGCCACGTGACGTTACGCTGCTGAAAAGTTTAAATTTCCAACAATTTTTCCATCAAATAGACACTTGACAACAATGCAAGTGTCAAACAACATGTCAAAAGTCAGTGTACACATTGCAAAGTTCTATTGGTATGAAACTTGCCAAACGTACACTTTAGTTTATACTTTACCATGTGAGATTACCCTGTTGGACAGTTTAAAATTCAAACAATTTTCTCATCCAATTGATACTTGACAACAATGCAAGTGTCAAGCAACATGTCCAAAATCTGTGTACAAATAGCATAGTTCTATGGGTAAGAACCTTGCGACATGTACACCATGGTCTACACTTAAGTTTACATTTTGCCTCGTGTCATTACCCTGTTGGACAGCTTAAATTTCAAGCAGTTTTTCCATCCAATTGACACTAGACAACAATACAAGTGTCAAAAAACTTGTCAAAAATCAGTGTACAAATAGCAAAGTTTAATCGGTAAAAACCATGTTGCATGTACACTATGGTGTACACTTTAGTTTACACTTTTCCATGTGTAATACTTTGAACTTCACGTTCTACATTTGGCCAATATGATTCATGCATTCCATGCTAATTACATTGTCATTTACATCAATTTCCTAATTGCTTTCTCTGAAAAATGTGTGTTTGATCATCAAGGCTTTAAAATTTTTATATAGTGATGATCTTTGACTCCTTAACCTAAGTAGTGAATTTTACATTGAGCTATGATAGAAAAATTAGGTTAACTAAATGTTGACGATTAGCTTGGTAAGTAATGGAAATCGAAAAGGTCGAAAATTAGTATCAACAAAGGTTCAAGCTTTCCATTCGATGGATCGAGGTCATCTTAAATCCTAGATAGGTAATTGACACATTTGGAATGTGAGACATGAAGTGGCATGATCACAACGCAATAATATATGTCTCATATGACATTATGAATATTGAGGTGTGAATTGTTGAAATCAGTTGAGAATCGGGTGTCAATCGGGTAAGTAATTAAATGAACGGTTGAGGAATTAGTTCTATGAAATACTTTGGAATCTTAGGACAAGTGAAATGGATTGTAAACACATCAAAATAAGCCAAGGATACTTGGTTTGTGCCTGCAAAGATAGATATAAAATCAGATTTTTGCTACAAGTGACCACCTCATGCTTGAACACCTCGCGCTTGGGATGTTTATCATTTTAGTACTCAATTTCTTCAACCTTAAGGCATCAATCTCGTGTATACTCCCTAAACACTTAATATAGGATAGATATATAACTTAAAAGTCACAAATGAATCCAAATATAATGGTTGAAAGTCAAGTATTGCTGCCACGAAGACACCTCATGCTGGGGTATTTTAACATTTTAACACTATATATAACTTAAAAGTTATATATAGGATAGATATATAACTTAAGGCATGATCTCGTGTAGTAGGGATATATATATATATATCTTATAAGGCTTAAAAAAATCCAAATATAGTGGTAGAAAGGTCAAATATTGCATCAAGAAGCGACCACCTACTTAGTGACTCACCTTGATGGCTTGAAGTGGCTTCAGCCCATAAATTCCTTAATCCTTAAGCAATAAGCACGACCTTAACTATTTAAAGACCACTTATCTACCTCCTATATAATATGTTAACTCCATTATCTCGTATCTAAGTGATTCCAAGTAAATAAGAGAGTGAAAGAGCCAAAGAGAAATAGAAACAGCAAGCTCGAATTTCTGGACAACCGAGTTA